>NC_046154.1:18973330-19163330 GCF_011064425.1 Rattus rattus
TGGCTGTGTCTGTATCCGCTCCACTACTGCATCCCAAAGCTGGTCTAGACGCTAGAAGTCACATTTTCAAGGCCAGAGGTGGTGACACACCTTCCATCCCAACACACAGGCCAGCCAGAGCTATAGTGAGCTCCTGCCTCAAAACAAAACAAACAAAAATCCACAACACTTTCAAAGACAATGGAATCAGAGAACACTGTAGAGACAAGCGGGGCTGAAAGCAACAACTGGGTCCATAGCTATGACTCCTGTGTGTCCTGCCTGCCCGGCTTGTGTCCCAACCAGAGCACCCAGGGAAGGGACTCACAGCACCTGGCACCCTGAGCACACCAGGAGTCTGCTCAGACACCCTGCTTCCAAGTAAGGGTGGAGGGCACACAGGACCACTGCACTGAACTGAGGCACAGCTTTGCGCTCGCCCAGGCTGGGGCCAAAGAGGAGTCTCAATGGCAGACAAGGAAGAACAGCCTGTTGACAGGGTGAGGGTACGGAGTAGGCAGAAAGCACTCACTCCACATCACTCCCTGAGCAACCTGCACAGCAGATGGCAAGGTAGCATGGCAAATGGCTGCCATCACCAAGACTATAAAACTACAGGGGCCACTTCACCTGCTCCCGAGGTGCCTTGGAAACAAATAAAAACAGAGGAGTCCTAAACTAAACATTTTGGACATGGCACTGGATGACTGTAGCGCCAGGCACTGTTAGGTACTTCTAAGTTAGGGAAACAAACTGCCAAGGGCCAAACTGCTGTCCAGGTTTCGTGACACTGCACTGGCCCCTATGCCAGGCTTCACAGCCGTGGCATCACGAGCTCCGTTCTCTTTCCTCCTAGTACCTCAGCCCCTCATAACAGATCCGCCTCCTGGGATCTGGATTTTATGACTAGATGAAACTCAGGCAAGACAGCTACAGAGTAGTTTTGTGACTAGGCTTCACATTAGGAAGAAAAACAATTTAAGGGGATGGACATAAACCCTGTGACTCAGGAATCCATAAAGACCTATAAGAGGCTCTGACATAAACCATGTTCACTTCAGCAACATTTCTAACAGCCCAAAGGGAAGGCAACCTTGACTGTATGTTATGGTACAGCGATATCATAACACACTGCAACCTGCAATTTAACAGAAGACATTAGATGACGCTGTTGCAAAAATAATATATATATATATATATATAAAAGAGGTTTTATCCATAAAGAGTAATTCTGAGTGATCTATCCCTCAACATGGTTCCTCTGTGTAGCCCAGGCTGGCCTTGAAAATGATCCTCCTGCTTCAGCTTCCCAGTGCACCACCAAGCCTAGCAATCTCTCTCTTTCTCTTTTTTCTTTCTTTGAACTTTCCATAAGTAAAGTACAAGTTCACCCAGTTACCAATTTTTCCTGATTGTCTGTGTGGAAGGATGGACAATGTGGTCCGTAAAACGTCATACATTGCAAAAAAGGGGGGCAACCTCCCACCCCCAAGAACCCTTTATTCACACCAAAGGGAACAGCCAGTAGGACAGCCTGGTCCCTTGCAAATGTGTTCTGATAAATAGGGTATGGTTCGCTGATAGAGCATTTGCCTAACATTCACAAGGTCCTAGGTTCAATTCTTAGCTCCACAAACACTACTAACTTCTTTAAAGACTCTGTGGTCCATCTATATGAAATGACCAGCGAGTGGTTGCCTGGGGCAGGGTGGGAAGAGAGATGGCAAGGGAAGCATTCTAAGATTAGGCTGTGGTCATGGTCATACAACTCTATATAATCACTAAAACTTTACAGAACTGCATTATACAACGAATGCTGGGAATTTTCATTTGAAAGAATGAGAGAAAAAAGAAAACAAAACCATAACCCCACACTAGAGGCAGAAACGGTGGTGGCTTTGAGCAAGGCAGCCCTGATTAGTCTGTTGCCACAAGAACAGGGCAGGGACATGCAGTACACCAGGGGGGAGGCTCACCAGATCCCCAGGTCAGCTCCAATAGGCACATGGCCTGGGAGAAGGCTGGCATGACAGGACCTGCGAGTGCTATGCACAACTTGGGCAGGACACATTGTGCACAGAGAAATGAAAACTCTTGGCTCTCCCTCAACAGGAAGTGTAAAGCTACAGGGTCAAGATGTGCTGGGGATGCTGTGGAAGTGCTCCAGTAAAGTGGAGGAAATGGGTAAAAATGAAAATGGAGATTACAGTGTGTGCTGAGGAAGCGAGCGAGGGGATGTTAATGCATTACATGGAGAGCTTGGTGATTAGAGGCTACACAGGCTGGATGCCTGCACAACTCTCTCAGGAAGTATCTTGCAATTAAGCGTCAAATGCTATTAGAACATTCTTTTTCTTCTCTACCGTACTCAAAGGTGGCACTGGACAGAGGTTAGCTGCCCCTGCTGTGCAAACCACGGAGACCAGTCTGCCACCACAAGCAGGTGACTGGGCCTCTGCAACCATTACTAGGGCTGCGGTGTCAATACTCAGATGTGTATGCATGGGTGAGCGGAAAGCTAACCGTAACGTGTTAACCCTGACTGACTGAGAGTACCTCTTCACGGGAGGGAAGATGGCATTCTTTCCTCCTCTTACACATTTCATCCCAAGTGTTTTACAGCAGAACTTCTCAGACTCTCCCGGAAGCTGGAAAGCCAACACACTGCTTTGTCACATCAATGACTATCAGTAGTTCAGCCTAGGTGCAATGCCCGATTCCTCCCCAAAAACAAACGAACAAACAGATTTAATCACCTGCCTTCTCACTCCGACCGCCATCCATCCTGTGTCCTAAGTAATCTTCAGCGTAGCAGAAGGCAGAGGGCTGAGAACTCAAAGCTCTGAATTCTACTTTCCAGTTCTAGAGACAGAAATTCATATAGTGCCTCCCCCAGCCCCTTTAATCCACAAAGCTCAGAGAAAATCTCCCACCCTGCTTCCTGTTCGAATCACGAGTCAGACCTGTTCTTTCCACTGTGTGGACCAGAGGATGGTGCAGTGTCCCACCTTCCCTCATCCATGACAATGCCCAGCATCCCCACTGCACTGCTCTTGACCCTGCCTTTGACTTTACTTCCCAATGTGGCAACAAGCTGTTTCCTAGGGAGGCTTTGCAGCAGTGGATGTCGATGACTTGCACCAACTTGGCTCTTTAGTTTTCCTCCCAGTTCCTTTGCTTTGGTCATGGCTGCTCTGACCCTGGTAGCCATTTGGTCCCCTGCTGCTCTTCTCCCACAAGACCTGGGGTGCACATCACCATGCTCTGGCTCTGCCTAGCCCTGGACCACGATGGCATTCCAGGAAACCAGGCAATGGGAGGTGGAAAGAGACCACTGGCCATGGCCCCGGGCTGCCCGGGCTGCCCTGCCAGCCTGCCGGCACCCATCTGGCTCCCATCTGACCCACGCAGCGGGCCAGGTGGTTTTCATTTGCAGATGAAACCCCAGCGGCTCTGTGGCCACAGAAATGCCTGACCTCAGAGTCTCTTGGAGGCTCACACGCACAGGCCATACTTGTGTGTCACTGAGCAGGGCTAAAAAGTCACACTCCACAGTTGGAAGCCTGAAGGCTACAAGAACAAAGTGGGAGCTCTTGGACATGCTGATGACAGCCAGCAAAGGAAGGGACTAGGATTGGGGCTGAGAAATAGTGACCAAGTCCTTCATGCCTGTCTCAAACTAAAATGTCTCTGGGTTGTATGCCAGCACGCTCACGGCAGGAGAAGCTAGTCTCTTCCAAAGGACCAACAACAGCACAGTACAAAAGAGAAGCACTGGAGTCCTAAAGAAAGCACAGTTGAGCCGCTGCTGAGATGGCTCAGGGGTAAGGCCACAAGCTGCTAAGCCTGACTCCGTGAGTTGGAGCCCCAAGACCTACATGAGAGAAGAGTCAACTTCTATCAACCGTCCTCTGACCTCCGTGTGTCAGGTATGCATATCCACATACTTTTGTAAAAAGCACACTATACATCCATGACTGTGCCATTCTATAGGAAGAGACACAGACGGGATTTTCCGCAGGTCAGGTGCATCCTGGGCACTGCATGGGTGAGCTCATTCGACCGGTCTAATAGTTATTTTTATCATTTTTAAAAAGATTGATTGATTGATTATAAGTACACTGTAGCTGTCTTCGGACACACCAGAAGAGGGCACCAGATCTCATTACAGATGGTTGTGAGCCACCATGTGGTTGCTGGGAATTGAACTCAGGACCTCTGGAAGAGCAGCCAATGCTCTTAACCGCTGAGCCATCTCTCCAGCCCAGTTATAAATTGTCTTGTAGCAGCACTTCCATTTCAGAGGAGAGGTGACTGAGGCAGAGATGCTAACTAGAACTTGCCAAACTTGACAGCTCGTACCTGGTAGGGCTGGGATGGACTCTCATCCCAGAATCACAATGTTAACTACCCTGCCCTGCCCTACTGTCTGCCAACTGTTCTTTATCGAAAACAGTATACACACACACACACACACACACACACACACACACACACACACACACACACACACACACACACACACACACACCACACACACCACACACACACACACACACACACACACCCACACACACACACACACACACCCCACACACACACCCACACCACACACCCACACACACCACCCACACACACACACACCCCACACACACACACACACACCCACACACACACCCACCACACACACACACACACCCACACACACCCCCCCACACACACAACACACACACACACACACACACACACACACACACACACACACACACACACACACACCACACACACACACACACATACACACACCACACACACACACACACACACACACACCAAGATAAAAAATAAAAAGACCAGAGAAACACCCTATAACACATGCCTTGCCCAGGCTGGGGCTTGAGGCAGGGTTTATCTTCTTTGTGGTTCATTGCTAAGTCTGTAACTTCTCCACAACTATAAAAGCAGGGCACGACCGCAACATTCATCCTTTAAGACCTTAACCAGCATGCAGTTCTGCTGCTGGCATTCAGGCCAGTTGGTCATGAGACCAGGGCAGGTTTGGTAAGACTCCCAAATTACTTAACTCACTTCCTCCCCCTCAGGCGCTGAGTGGGAACGCCTTGGCTGGAACTCAGCAGCCCATGAGGATTAGGGGCAGAAGGGCACACGGGCTACCATGGCATCCTTTCCAGGGAGTCCTAAACATGCGTCTTCACGATAGATGCTACCTCCGGGCCCACTCCAATGATACACTAAGTCAAAGGAACAGAGGCTGGGGACTTTCGTGGAGTCACAAGGCCTGTCAAAGGCTGAACCCATGAGATTCAAATGAGGCTTGCCCAACACCCCAGACCCATTGCCAGCCTCCTGCCTGTGCAAGCTGCAGGGGGGACAGGCCGGACAGGAAGAAAGGATGCAGTTCCCATCCACGTGCCCTACAGGCTCACAAACCTCTCCAACTCTGCCGGAGCCAGCCAGAGTCACCAGTGTCTCAGCTCACACTCCAAACAGTTTAACTTTTAGCACTTAAGTTAGGAGGGGAAAAATCATGCGTTCTCTCCCTCTCTCTCTCTCTCTCTCTCTCTCTCTCTCTCTGTGTGTGTGTGTGTGTGTGTGTGTGTGTGTGTGTGTAAGCTGTATGTTTATGTATATGAGTGTTTTGCCTGGTACTGGAGGGTCGTAAGGCAGTGGATTCCCTGGAACTGGAATTAGAAGCAGTTGTGGGCCCGAGGCTGCACAAGACAAGGGCTCTGCTAAGTTAGACATGGCCTGGCTGTGTAGCCCAGGCTAATCTGTAACTTTCATGTTCTCAGTCTCCAGAGCTGGGATTCCAATCATGCTCTACCACACCCAGCTCCGAATTTCCTGTTTCACTGTGGTCAGAAAGCTTAAAGGATCCACCTCTTCGAAGGGAGTGTGTCCAACACACCACTGCTGCCTGTGGGCCCAGCTACAGCAGAACACCAAGGCCTTTTCCCCTGCTCAATTCCAGTCTGATCAACTCCAGGCAGGAGAGAGACGGGGCCACCCCAACAAAGCCCAGAAGAGTAAAGGCAATGATGTCACTATGCTACGGGTGGCAATCTTGACAACTGAGAGACGATGTCCCTATTCAAAGCAATACCAGCGCACCTGCATACAGGTGCCTTAAGAGACTGACATGGAACATGACAGCTTGCTGTGGCCTGCCGTAAGAAACCAGACCACAGGCTGGTGAGATGGCTCGGCAGGTTAGAGCACTCACTAGCCTGAACGCCTGCCCCAGGTCCCTGGAACCTGCAACGGAAGAAGAGAACTGCTTCCCCAGCTTGTCTCCTGACCAAAAGCTGCACACATGGCACATGCCTGCACTCACGAGGAAGGGCAGGAACCAAACGAGCATCCTGGCCTCTTCGCGCTGGGCCTCACCCAGCTCACCTTTGAAATTCCCTGACAGTTCACTGTGGGGCCCCTCGGTGTGTGCTACGCAGTGTGTTTGCAGGAGCCGAACGCAAAAGGCCCCCTGAGCTGCTCTTCGGCAGTGCAGGCCAAGAGCCCACAGAGACCGTTATGGGGAAGTCTCTCTGCCCGGATGAGAAAACAGAATCCAGGAGGGCGAAGCTGGCACAGGAGTCCTGGGAAGGAAGACCCTGACTCTCATCCTTTCACACTCGGAGGCTGATGTTCAGATGCTATTAGAAAATCTCGTGTCCCTAAAGAAGGGAAAGGTGGTGTGAGGGAAAGGCACCTTGAGGAAGGCGTCTAAGCTGCAGAAATGAACACAGCGCTTGTTTTGGACAGGCCCCAGTGACATGACCGCCAATGTTTGCCTCTGCAATGGCAGAAAGATGTTTATCATTGGTAAGAATCGTCTTTGCTGTTACATGACTCATTCCTGCCTGCGGGGGCTGCTCTCATCTGAAGCCAAGGGGAAACTGCTGAATTACCAAGCTTGCAAAAGTTATCACTGACCAATAGATACTCAACTCTGCAGGGCCATCAGCCTCGGGGAGGGCTGTGGTTGTTCTCTTGTTACCACCAGCTGTTTCTGCTTTGCTGAAAGGCCTGGAGGACACCATCCAACTCAGCATGCTGGGTGGTGGAGGGGAGCTGTTCAGGATTTGTTTGGGTTTCAGTCCCAGGGACAGGACTCAAGGGTGTTGGGGCCAAGGGCAGAAGCAGGAGAGGCAAAGAAAGGGAAGACTATGAAAGGCAGCAGGAGAAATCACAGGCAGACATCATACAAGACTCCCAGAGGGAAAATGAGCGCTCCCATGACTGACAAATGCATGTGCTTCCCTAGGATGGAGCTCACAGAGCCAAGTGCAGAATTGTGACACCACCTTCCTGTGCTGCCCCTCAGTGGCCAGGCCCCCAACAGGCTTGGGTCTGCGCTCTCTGGGTTAGCTAAATGGTGGCCCTGGGACCAGTCAGTGACAAGGCTCAGACTCCAGGGCAGACAATGGGTCTCCAGACCATCTCGTTCCTGTGGCTTCTCATCTCTGATGATTGGAAAGGGCCGTTTCCTCAACACATGTATACTAAAAACAGACTTGACATTGGTCGTCCTCAACTGAGTGATTGCACTGCAAACATTAGTGGGTATTCATTTATTATGTCCCAGTAATAGCACTAGAAAGCACCCGAATTAGTAGTCTAATTGTTTTGTTATTTTCCTTCATCTTCAATCAGTTGACCAGGGACCACGGCCATCTCCTGATGGAGCCACACCTGACCCAGCTCCCTACTTCCACACATCTTGGCCAGAGCAAGCTTCCTAAGACTCAAAGTTGGCTGGCTCTCAGTGCTGATGAGCTTCAAGGGCTCCTGGGAAAAAGAAAAACCTGCCCTTGGTCTCAGAGGCCTAGGAGGGCCTGCCCCCTCACTGTCTGCCTGGGATTCCCTCACTGAGCTCTTTGCTGTTCTGCATGCCAAATCCCTTCTGCCCAGACAGCAGTTTCCACAGCTAGCCTACAGCTCATCCCATGCTGAAGCCACTGTGACCGGACTTGACTTTCCTGTGCACGGTGCCCTCTGAGCCATGAGCACAGGCAGTGCCTAGATGGTGTGCAGTGCCCCAAGAAGGTGAGCACAGCACAAGGAAAGATGGACACTTAGGGAAGGGAACGGAACGGAAGGGCCAGAGGGACTGGCAGCAGCTCCCAAGCAACTACAGGCACCCTGGTGAGGACAGGGACCTGGTCAAAAAGAGTGCAACGAGGGGCACAGAGAGGCAGTTAGTGCTCTTCTAAGGGTGTCCATCCAAGAGAAAAAGCAAAGGGACCTAAGAATCGAGGGGCTGAGGGCACAGAGCTCACAGTGTGAGAGCGCACGCTTGCAGCCATGAAGCTCTCTGCTTTGAGGTGGGAGGGAGGCAAGTGCCCCGAGTATACTGAAAACACAGGAGGAGCATCTGGTACTTTCTAAAGCACTCAGCGCCAACAAGAGAACTGGTTCTTATTTTTCCCACCTATACAACTTGCCCTGGAATCCTAACTTCCTGGCTTGGAAGATACTTAGATGGACTCTGTGCTGGCCACGACAGTATCCCTGGAATGTACGCTGGCCAGCGCTCTGGAAGGACCAAGATGAGCACATGGCTGTTCTGTTCTCCTTGTTTCCATTCATCAAGGTGAAGGACATCATCCAGAATGACCATTAGCCCCGAAGCCTGTACCGTGAACAGGGTGCTAGGTTGGGAAAATGGGTGTGGTCACCAGGACAGGGGGATACCCTGGCCCCTGTGACGTATGAAAGGTCAGAAGCAACAACTTGGCAGCATTCTCCTCACCACCAAAGGCGTCAGTTACACTAAAGAGTTCTCTCTCTTCCAGGAAAGGGTTCGAATTCACCCTGCCAAAACAGGGCAGTGGGCAGACACAGGCGCAGATGTGACCACTGGTGCCAGTGAGACATCTCTGCACTTAGAACTAACACTACATGATGTCATTAGTGTTGCTCGTTTCACATGTAGATAGATGTATACACAGAGGTCATAGGGCAACTCTACAGCACCAGGTCTCTCCTCCCAGCCTTACATGGGTTCTCGGTGGCCAGACTTGCTCAGCAAGAGTCTCTACCCACCCGAGTCACCTTCCCAGCCCCAAGTGCATGATTAAAAGAACAAAACGCAACGCAACACAACATGACTCTGGGTATTAATAAAACCCTAGGAGAAGACAGATGGAAACCCAGAGCACGGCCAGCTGTCCTACTGCAAACTTACAAACCAAAGCAGCGCCTCCCTGGTTTCGTGCAGGGACTGCTTTCCTACGACAGTGGCCTCATAGCTCCCTGGTAGGAGTGCCTGCCTAGGACGGACCTGGGTTCAAGCCCAGGAAGAAAGGGGGTTGGGGGAGTAGGACCCTAGTCTCGGGCTCTTTATCACAGGCACTTAGTCTGTAAGTGCACTCCCACGGGCAGGCTGCAGAACCACCCTCCTCCTGCAAGTCCTTACAGAGTTCATTTCAGACCGTCCGTCTTGCCACGTGAAGCCCTCAGACTGTTCCACTTGGTTGATGCACATAGTCTATTTGGGGAAAGGAAAGAGAGGAATCTGAAGCCAGAACCACTCAGAACCTGGGACTCTGTGAGACAACACAAAACCACAGAAACCATACTGAGAGGGAAGGAGGCCGAGGCGGAGCCTCAGCATGGTTTCAGCAAGGGACATGCTGGCATGTGCCACCACTCCTCCAGGTCATGGGACAACACTGATGACAGCCACACTCATGTCAACAGGCCTTCTGCAGGATTTCCAGCAGCACCAGCAGGGGCCCCAGGACACTACTGCAGGGTGGACTGAGGGATGAATGCGGGCCCAAGAGCTAGGCAGGTACCAAGTCTGGCTTTTTAACCCATCCCATCCCAGCAAGGGAAAAGCAGCCATTCTAGCCAAGTCTTGTTGGACTTAAAGCATGGTAGGAGAGTCATGGAAACCAAAGGGGATGAGAACCACTCCCAAGGGGAGGGCACTGTGCATAACTCATGAACTCTTTATTTATTAATTTCCTGAGGCTTCTGGCTAATTAGGCCCTCAGCCATACTGTAATGGATCAAATTTCAACTGAATATAAAAACAGTTGGAAGTGGAAGACACCATGGAAATCACAGGACTCTGGGGACGGCAGCAGGGCCCACAGCACTTCCTTCCAGCCTTTACCCCTGCTAACGAGGCAGCTCCAATTCCCCATCCAGTGGCACGCAGAGGAGGCTGTGCAATCCACTGCGTACACTCGGGCCCTCTCCGCCAGCCACATTTGAAGCATATAACACGTGGCTCAACGGTGGGAAGCAACACTGAGGCCAGCCAGTAAGTACAGTGGATTAAATGGATAAAAACCAAAACTGAGGAGTGTTTACTGCTTATGGAGCCGGAAGCTGAGAGAGACACCCAGTGTGGACAAGGAGGCAGCAGCCTGACACACATCTGGGGTTCTATGAACTGACATGACACTTTCAAAACCTTCCTGATGGCACTAAGAGTTGTGAAAGGGGACTGGTGAGGTGGCTCAGTGGTTAGGAGCACTTGCTGCTCTTGCAGAGGACTGGGATTCGGTTCCCAGCACCCACATGGAGCTCACAACTGCATGTTGACTTCAGATCCAGGGGATCGTGACACCCCGTTTGGAGGGCCCTGTGCACCCAAATGTCACACATAAATACCTGCAGACAATATCTCTCTGACAGTGGGAAGGACAGGGGGAATGTCACCTTCCCAGTTACACCTTTATATGCTGCTCACGAACAATCAGTACTGCTTTTGCCAGAGAAACTTCAATTGCAGTACTTTTGAGAGAAAATGAGAAACCCACTTTGAAATAGTTCTTAAACTTCCTGTCTTCTCGTCTCCCAGCCCCTCCCTGACAGTTCCTAAGGTATAAACGTTCTGCTCTACAAATACCGGTAAAGGGTTGAGGGGAAGAAATGGCTCCGTCTGGACTCCTAGCTGGACTGAGCACTGACTGAGCGGTGTGGACATTGGCTAATGAGGAGCCCTGTTCCTGCTCAGGGCCATCTGCATCCGAAGGTCCATTAAGGAACCCTACCTATAATGCCCTTGTATCTCTACTTGTACGTCCAGGCCTGCATCTGCACGCCTCGCTGGCCCACAGGAACCAACTATTCATGTCTGGGAAGCTGAGCCAAGAGCAGTGGGGTCAGGCATTTCGCTTTCTCCTCAACCCCCCAGAAAAGCTACCAGCATTGTGAGCCTTGTGCAAGGATGCGCTACAAGGCGGCAGTGCTTGCCTTCCTGCATCCACTCCTAGGGGTCCTGGCATGGCGCAGTAGCCACAGGACCTGCTGGGAGATGAGGAAGTGAATCTTCACAGGCTCAGAGAGGGCAAGACACTTGGGAGAGGTAGCAGAGTCAACTTTCTAACTCCGAGCCAGCAATCCAGCCTCACAGCGGATGAAAGCCTTTGGGACAGGCAGGCACCAGAGAATACTGACAGCCAGTTCTGTCTCTTCCCTCTCCCCACCCATTCCCAAGAACCGTTGGCAGGAGCCCAGCCTCCCCAGCCTGTGCTGAGCAGCGCCCCCCAGAGGGCACTGCAGTGGAAGCCGGCTTGCAGTGGATGATTAAGGCGAGGCCTAGAGAGGGCTTGTGCAGACACCTGCCTGGTCATTCCTAAATCCTAAACCACAAGAACACTGCCTCCAACCTCAGCAGGCGAAAAGAAAACAAGCCGTGAACATACTTTTAACGCTGGAGTTTCAGATGTGGAGCAAACAGTGTCTATTTTTCAACTGGCAACTGCAGTTGCACAGACAGACTCAGCGGGGATGAGCCTTGCACTAACTGGCAAGCCAGGAAGGACTCTGAACGCTACAATTAACCAGTAGCATAAGGATAAGCAAATTATTTAACCTCCCTGAATCTCAATCGTCTCATCTATAAAATTAGAATAGCAGCGCCTCACTGGGATGGATGAGCGGAAGGAAACTGAACTATGGCACTCAAACAAACGAGTACTCACTTCCTGTCCGCTGCTCTCTTAGGCACAAGCAATAACAGGGCAATCAATAAGCACGACTATGACCACTGGTCCTGCTAGGGACACAGCCACTAGAATGACATATAAAAGGGGACTTTTAAAAGCCCTTATAGTCCAAGACTTCGATTACACACAGGGAAACTGAGGCCTGAGGAGGGTGAGGACAATGGATTCTTTCTGACTTTCCAACAGGGCACTTACCAGGGCCTGAGCAAGGAGGCAATTACAAGTGTGCGAGGCTACACAAGTTATAAGTTACTAGGCTAAAAATCTACATGGGGGTGAGGGGAAGTGCTTATTTACGTCATCTGCTTTAAAACAACTGAAAACAGACAGTTTACCAGACACAGTCGTCTGTGCTATAACCTCAGCTGCTAACAGGGTGAAGCAGGAGCCACAACACTGTGAGACTTGCCTCTCAATGGACCGAGTACCAAGTGAGCCTAGCGGGCCTGGGGGGCAAGCACTACTAAGGAAGCTCTTGTCTCCCTGTAAATAAGCACAGTGTGTCACTCTTCAAGCCTGGCTTACCATTACTTTTAACAAGGATGAATTTTCTATATGTATGAGTGTTTTGGTTGAATGTATGTCTACGCACATATGCGCAGTGCCCAAAAGGGCCAGAAGAGGGTGCCGGATCCTCTGAAACTGTAGGATGGTAGATATGGACCACCATGTGGTTGCTGGGACTCCAGCTGTGGTCCTCTGGAAGAGCAGTCAGGGCTCTTACCTGCTGGATCATCTCTAGCACCAAGGGTGTGATTTCTTAGAAACTGGTAAGCAAGTCAAGTTCCTTTGTATGTAAACTCTCATGTCAAAACACTCTCCTATGACGCCAAGGCCAACACAGCATCAGCTCCACCTGCAGTTTGTCGAGCCAAGGCCTGGTTACACAGAACCCAACCCAGGAAGCAAGTCCTTGATGCCACAAATGACAGCCTCCAAGACCAAGGTCATCCCATCCTGGGGGTGACAGACTCTATCTTCCAGAGATGCTGCAGGGGAAGATTCTGAGTGATTTTACCAGGAATGCTTGAGAACACAAATCTTAGCCCGGCCTGGACGTTATCCAGAGTAGCCAGGGCACACCTACGAGCACCGATACCCAGTCTTAGGAGGTGGAGCGGGGAAGACTTAGGGATTCAAGTTCCCCCTCCATTATATTGTGAGTTTGAGGGCAGCTCTTGAGATGCTGAAAGCAGGAGATCCTTCTGCCTCTCCCGTCGAGCAGCAGCAGCCGCCATAATACCAACTCTTGCTTCTGAACCGAGGAGTTCTACTGTTTATAAATTATCCAGTCTAAGGTATTTTGCTACAGGAGCCCAAACGAACTAGAATAATGTACTGATTTTTGAGACGTAGCTGTGGAGCACGCTCTCTCTCTCTCTCTCTCTCTCTCTCTCTCTCTCTCTCTCTCTCTGTGTGTGTGTGTGTGTGTGTGTGTGTGTGTGTGTGTGTGTGTGTGTGTGTGTGTACACAGTGGGGGACCAAGTTGGTTTCCTGTTGTGTTTCTGGTATGAACAGCTTGTGAGGTAGAAGTCACTTCTGGATCCAACCATAATCAAATGTGGGGAAAACAAAACACCTATTTCCTCTCCTCCTGGAATTCAGCACTCCCTGTCCTGACCTCCAGGCACCCCACAGACAAGAGCAGACAGCACTTACTGAGCACTTACTGTGTCTCAGGGCTGCTCTGTGACCCATGCTCCCTCATTACTGAGACTGCAGGCCTGACTACCTGCTAGGTAAGGCACAGGCTTTCCCTGCTTCACCACATGGCTGGCCATAATGGGGAGGAGGCAGTCCAGGGCACTAAGCCCAAAGATGCAAAACTCAAAGAAAAGGGGACAGGATTCAAATGCAGACAGCATGGCTTGAGAGCCAAGGCTCACACATTCAAGAACAGCCTTATCACTGGGGCAGAGAAAACACTAGCCACACCCATCCAGACCTGGGGATGTGTGGAGGAAACATCAGCCATGAAGACAGATCTGTCCTCCTGGCCCCCAATGGGAAGAAGGAAGGGGCAGAGAGTTGGGAGTCGGGACCCTGCCTAGAGGGGAGCACTGAGAGCCACCTGGGAGGAAGAAGTGCACACAAAGACACTTAGTTCCTCCTTCCGTTATGAGCAAACGAGTTAACTGCACACAGAGGTCATCGTCCTGTGCTCCCTTACCACCAGAGTGTCCTCCATGGAAACAAGGTGACGAGAGTTACCCTTGAATGACATCTTGCAACTCTTTAAAGATTTATTCATTTATTACATATAAGTACACTGTAGCTGTCTTCAGACACACCAGAAGAGGGCATCGGAACTCTTTACAGATGGTTGTGAGTCACCATGTGGTTGCTGGGAATTGAACTCAGGACCTCTGGAAGAGCAGTCAGTGCTCTGAGCTGCTGAGCCATCTCTCCAGCCCCATCTTGCAACTCTTGAGGGACCCCAGTGCCCTTATATCCAAGATGCAGAATGAGGCGTGGCCATAGAGGAGGATGCTTCGACCTTACACACACAGCGCATGGGCCTTAGGTCCTCACACGGTGCCCTTGTTACCCCACAGTACTTCTGGGGACACTACCCAGAAGACATGGGGTCTGAGGAGGTTCATGGCAGGAATGCTGAGTGAGTGGGGCTTGACCATCACTGCTGTTCTTCTGAACAATAATCTAACAGGGGCATCACACTGCCATTTTATGGATGGTCTGCTTTATGAATGGAGCGAATGAAAGTAGATTTAAAGAAAAACATCAGATGATGATAAAGGGGCACATAAGCCCAGCAAGCATAGAGCTGGAGGCTGGCCAGGCAGAAAAACACACCCCTATCACATTCAGTGTGCTCCAGCAGCAGCTAAGGCAAAACCAGAAACGAGAAATGAGAAGCCACAGAGGGGCTGAGCCTTGCAGTAACAGGACTGGTCCAGAGAACACTGGACGGACACACCCTGCCTCCTTCCCTTCCCAAGCTTACCTAGCAACCATCTCCACCCCTTATACATGCTCAGACCCTAAAGCTCAAACACCACCCATCAACCAAGTCAGGGGACCCATTTCTGAGTCCTAACTGCCCTGACTGCGTCCAAGGCACTGTGGTGAAGGCCCCTCTAGCGAGCATCCATCCAACTCCTCGCCTCCGTGACAGATGACACAGCTCCTTTCTAGCCTGCCATGCTTCCTTTACCTCCCATACAGTGCAGCCAGAAGTTCTCCTCAAATACTCTGGTTCAGAGAGCCCAAATCACCAGGCTGTTTTGGTTTGAAACAAATTTGGGTTCATGAAGCACCCCTCATTACACACCCCACATCTGTTTGCACACCCATATCAGATGCTGGGATGAAGCCTGAATCCACGGAGTAGGGAGCAGCAGAGCACCAGGAGCCCTCCTAACCGCCCACTCTGTCCCACCAAGAATGGAGTCTTCATCTAAAACCATTCTGGATACCCACGGCCCCAGCGTTCTCAGAGGAGCCAGACCAACTCTGAAGCACACGCCTCTCAAGGCAAGGAGAAAGTGGGCCGCACTCACTCACTGGAAAGTCCAGTACTTACAGGGATTAGGCTTCTCCTCGAAAAGACAAGATGAAGTGTGTGGAAGAGCAGAGCAGTGGTTCGGGCCTGCAGCCCACGCTCGGGAAGCTGAGACGAGACAGAACTCTAGGACAGCCTGAGGTACAAAAGCAAGTCTCAAAACAACACGACGGGTGGGAGCGATGGCTCACTGCTTAAGGGCACTTGCTACCTTGCAGGGGCTCAGTGCCCTCTTCTGACCTCCGATCGTACCTGCATGCATGTGGTGCACATCTGTACACTCAGACCCTAGATGTACAGGATAGATAAATAAAAAGAAATCCTATGGTTAAAAAAAAAAAAAGACCCTTTAAAACAAACAAGCAATGACCAGTGAGATGGTTCAGCAGGTAAAGGAGGTTTGCCACCAAGCCTGAGGGCCTAAGGGTGATGCCCCCTGGACTCACTTAAGTGTGTGTCTGTTGGGGGGCTGGGGGTGGGGGGGCCACAAATGACTCTTGCCAGCTATCCTCCAGCCTCTCTACATCTCCACAGGTGTGTGTACTATACCTAGCCCACGTGAAATAAATGTAAACACATTTGTGTAAATAAATTTATTTGTATTTAAATGTGTAAACACATTTCTATGTGTTTATAAAACACATAGAAAAAAACTTTAAAACTTATTTCATTGAGGCAGGGTCTTGCTATGTAGACCAGGCTAGCCTCAAACTTGGGGCTGTGGCCTCCGAGGGCTGAGATTAGAAAAGCATGCATTCTCACAAGTGGCTTCCAATTCTATTTTTAAAGCTGCACTGTAACTATCCCCCCTGGAAGACGTGCACAAGCCAGGCTTCCGGACACACACTGTGAGCAGAGCCTTACAATGTGGAGAAGCTGGTAACACTCTTACCACGCATTCAATTACAGACAGGGTCTGGCTCTATGGCCCCGGCTGGCCTGGGATTTGCCATGCTCCTCTGCCCACAAGTGCTGGGATCACAGGTGGTGCCACACAGGTAGCCTGGGTGACAGCCCAGGCTACTCACTGTGTAGCCAGGGATGATCCTGAACTCCTCCTACTCGGCTGCTCAGCCTGCCAGGTGCCAGGGCTACATTCAGGCGCCACCAGAGTTGCTTTGGAACTTATTTTTAACTCTCCAAAATCAGTACAGTTGGTCCTTTGGGATCCAAGAGGGTTGGGTACTGAACCGCCCACCTCCCCACCCGCGGTGATCCGAATGAGAGGGAGCCCCTACAGGCTCATGTACTGAACACTTGGTCCCTGGCTGGCACTACTGTCTGGGGAGGTTGTGAAACTCTTAGGAGGTACAGCCTCACTGGAGAAGGCACATCATGCGGGGCTTTGACAGTTTATCGCTCTCCTAACTGGCTGTTCACACTCTGCTTCCTGGGTGGATAAAGATACGTCCTGCCCCACTCTCTGCTCCCCAGCACTGTGTGGGGCTCTAGCCCTAATAAATGTTCTTTAAGTTGCTTTTGTGCAAAGTACTATCTAAGCAAAGTGGCCACGTGCACACACCCAACAGGTACTGTGGCCACAGACGCTGCGTATGTCACTCATCTTTATTTTTGTTTTTTTTTTTTTTTTTTTTTTTCAAGACAGGGTTTCTCTGTAGCCCTGCTATCCTGGAGCTCATATATAGACCACGCCGGCCTTGAACTTGGATTTTGTTTTGTTTTTAAAATTTCATTATCTGTGTCTGTCTGTGCATGTGTTATCCAATACTCATGAAGGCCAGAAGAGGGTGTCAGATGCTTTGAAGTTAAAGTTGGAGTTAAAGGCACTAGTGAGTCATCCAGTGTGGATCTGAGCTCTGAACTCCATCTGATCCCCTCTGGTTGAGCAGTAAGAGATCTTAATCATGTTCCTCTGTTTGACTTTGGTTTTTGAGACAGGGGCTTGTGTAGCCCAGCCTTGAACTTGATACATAGCTAAGACACTGGCCTTGAACTCCGGAGGCCCCTGCGTCTACCTCCTGAGTACTGATTACAGGCGTGCGTGACCTCACCTGCCCCTCCTGAACAGTTTAGATCAACCCTAGTTGCTTATAATACTTAATGTAACAAAATTACATGCAAATGGTTGTTGCAGTATTTGGGAAATAATGACCAGAGAGAGAGAGGGAGAGAGAAAGGGAGAGGGAGAGGGAGAGGGAGAGGGAGAGGGAGAGGGAGAGGGAGAGGGAGAGCTGTGTCCCTGATGTAGCATCTGCTGTAAACAAATGGCCCCTCTTGTAGCTTGTGTGGTCTATTTTCTCAGTTGTGCATGCTTTGCTGAGTTGCCCATTTAAAAACATTGCTAGGGTTGGGGATTTAGCTCAGTGGTAGAGCGCTTGCCTAGCAAAGCGCAAAGGCCCTGGGTTTGGTCCCCAGCTCCGAAAAAAAAAAAAGGAAAAAAAAAAAAAAAAAAAAAACATTGCTAATGTTGAAGTCCCTAAGCACGCAAAGGCCACGAAGCTACACGCCTGAGCAGCCATTGCCGACCAATTCACTAGCAACACCACTGAGGACCTTACACAGCGTATGTCAGTTGCTTTCCTATTGTTGTGATAAAACCCCATCACCAAGGCGAAGGCGATTCCTAAGGAAGGGTTTATTTGGGCTTCTGGTTGAAGGAGGTTAGAGTCTGTGCCGGCTGAGCAGGCGGCAGGCAGCTAAAGTGGCAGCCGACAGCTCACATCGGAACCACAAGCTGGAGGCATAGAGAGCTAACTCTGTGGAGAGGATCTGAAGCCTCCAAACTGGCTCCAGTGATACACTTCCTCCAGCAAGCCACACCTCCTAGTGCTCCCCAAATAGCCACCAACAGGGGATGCCAGACACTTGGGAGAGAAACCCTGATCAAGTCACCACAGCGATGTACACACTAAGCAGATGGTAGAAAAGGTTGTGACCAGGCCGGAGGGCACAGCTCAGTGGCAGAATACACACCTAGCATGAGAAACGGCCCTGCGTTAGAACCCCCTCACCCACCCCCCAAAAAGGAAACCATGTTAAAGAAAAGCCAATAAGCAACAGTTCTGGCAGGCAGCCAGACAGGAGAAACCATGGGGACTGACCCTGCAAAGAGGAGGCCATCTCAACTCGCAGACCCTGCCACATGGAGGAAGTGAAGCTTGCTCTAGGCAGGCGAAGGAGGGTGCTCACAGGACCCCAAGGAGCAGCAGCCTCACAGAGACACTGGACACTCACGGGCTCCAGGACCAGAAGAAGCATGGGAGAAGAGTGCCAGTCCTCTTTGCCCTACAGTCTCACTCCTGGAGACTTCTCTAAAGAAGGGAACAGGGGATGAGAAGAACAGACAGACAGACAGACATCTGTCCACTGCACCACAGCATAGCAAAGACAATAAACCTCACCTATTAATCACATGACCCCTCTGACAGAAAATTGGTTGCCATGCCTTCTCCAGGACTGCCATGAACATGTCACGATACTTGTGGTCTTCACACCCTACACTGAAAGCCATGTGATGGTCTATGTAATAGGTCTCTCTCTCTCTCTCTCTCTCTCTCTCTCTCTCTCTCTCTCTCACACACACACACACACACACACACACACACACACACACACACACACACACACACTCTCCAGCACCCTGTTACTGCTATCCACACTACTTAAGTACAAAACACATCAGGAGCCACAGGTCAAAGGGACCCTAGTTTGAGTCAAGCCATCACTGGATTTCCTCTCTGAGCGATCGGAGCACCTCCCTCAGCTGATATCAGCACCCCATATACCGTACTTACATCACTTCTAGTGTAACGTCCTAAACGCAAAGGCTCTCACACACAGAATTCTGGGAACTCCGCAGAACACTGCATGCAAAGCTCTAAGGCTGGGCGGTGCCATCAGCACTCACCCACACTTGTCCCAACAAAAACCCCTCACTTGAGGCTTGGAAACCTCAGTCTCTCCTCCCACTACCCCTTTCCATAGTGATATTGGAGTAAGAGTCATCCCCACAAAGTGCCCAGTTCATCATACAAACAGGCAGGACCAAGATGGGTCCGGTGCCTGTAACCCAGAAACTGGGAGGTAGAGGAAAGAAGAGCAGGCATTCAAGGCCATCCCTGGATACAGAGCAAGTTCAATGCTAGTCCTGACTACCGAAGACCATCTCAAGTTTTTTATAAATTAAAATTTAACAGAAATGGTGGAGGACCTGAAGAGGCAGCCTAAATTCTATGTCTGCATTCTGCCAATTAGTCATACAGTGGGAGGACCCCTCCTGGGGACCTAGCAACTAGGAATCTATGATTTCAACAACTATCTCTTCTGGGGCTGGGCTGTGGTTCAGCTGACAGAGTGCCTGCCCATTATGCAGGAAATCCTGCACTGGATCCCCAGTACCACATAAACCAGGCACGGTAGCAAATGCCTATACCTCTAAGTGGAGACTTGGAAGTTTTGGGGCATTTGAGATCAGCTTGGTCAACCTGAGCCTCTGCCATGCTCCGACCTCAAGAACAACAACAAAACTAGAAGAAAGAATTCTGAACATTCTCACCATAAACAATGATAAATGGCCAAATAGAGAAGGTAAGGATTTAAACATAATATAAAGTACATATGGACATGATTTTATGTTCAGGCCACCTCACTCTCGTACTAGCCGTGCGCCCTAACCCTAACCCTAACCCTACAAGACATCCCATACATAACCTTCCAAACCTCCATTTCCATATCTGCAAATACAAGTGTGGCAAGAAATGGTAACGACACAGAGGTCAGCCTGGTGTTCCCCTTGCACCATCAGCCTGGAAGCTACATCGGAGGGAGGCCTGCTGCAGGTAAGGCCCAAGAGCGAACGCTGGAATCTGACTGCAGGGCCCTCCCCACCCTACTCTGCCCTGAACATTTACAGGATTTTGTAGTCCAGGCATTCTTAGAACTAATCCAACGTGACAGTTTACATGACAAATGGTCAACTCGTTGCCTTACACAAAGCCTATTTGAAGTGCCCGCTGTGAAGCCTGAGAGATAGCACAGTATAGCAGTATTCTCAGTTAACCCTCTACCCTGGGACGACGTCTACCCTGTCTACAGATGGGGAGCTGGTCTCAGAAATGAAGCGCTGGGTTGGAGCCATGAAGGATGCAGATCTGGAGGGGCTTCCCCATCACTAACCCAGGGCTGCCTTCCTCTCTCATCTCACTCTTTGTCCTCCTTCCTGCTTAGTTACCTGAGTCCCAGCACTCCCTGTTTTAATATCAAACACATGCTGGGGCTGAAACATGGCTTAGCTTGCAGGACGCTAACTCATCTTCCCAAGGATCTACGTTCAGTTCCCATCACCCACGTCAGGTGGCTCATAACCACCTACCACTCCAGCTCCAGGGGATCAGATGCCCTCTTGTGGTCTCATGGTAAGCATACAGACACAGAAATAAAACTTTTTTCTTTTTAATTGGGTATATGGAGTGGTGGCTCATGCCTTTAATCCTGGCAGATGAATCTCTTGTGAGTTCCGGGCCAGCCTTGTCTACATAGCAAGTACCAGACCAGCCCGAGCTACATAGTGAGACTCATATGTCCTCAAACAAAATAGTAAGGCCCTGAGGCAGCGATGTCTGCTGAGTCTGTGGCAATTCACCAATGCAGCATGAGTGTGCAGAAGTCAGGAGTGACCGTAACACTTGTCATCTTCAGAAGAGAAAAAAGTGGGCCAGAAAACAAGTTTAGTATGGGAGGAATGGCTGACAAGGACCACTGACAAGGACCACGGACAAGCACCCTGCCTTGCCTCCTTTAAAGTCTCTAGGCACCATGTACAGCTAGCACACCAAGGTTGGTCACTCATGCTCAGAGGAGTGGCTTATATTATCACTTGGAACAAATAGTTCGTTCACGGAGCGCAGGTGCATGCTTGGTGACGCTCAGAGCTGGTGAGACTTGCACCTGCCTGCTTGGAGAGTCAATGCAACACCAAGTGCCAAGTGCCAAGTGCCAAGCACGCGAACCAGGCAAAGGGGCGCCCACACTCACAGGTCCTTTGGGGACTAACAACAAGTTAAGCAAGCTCACGGACATCCACAGGATGGAGCTCTCCCAAGCATGCAGTGACTTAACAGACTGTCTGGCTTTGTACTGACTCCTTCAATCCTCATAAACCCACTGGAGAGAGCTCCTCACAACACTCACACAGGAGCTGGGGACTGAACCCAGGATACTTTTGCTAGACAAGCACCCCCTCACTGAGCTACAGACCCCAGTGGAAATGGCTACTTTATTGTTGTTGGGTTTGAGTGGAGGTTTTTTTTAGTTGGTGGTGGTTTGCTTGTTTTTGAGTCAGTCTCATGTGGTCCTGGCTGGTCTGGAATTCAGCCATCCTCCTGCCTCTGCCTCCCAAGTACAGAGATCAAAGACATGCACTATTTTTTTTTTAAAGATTTATTTTATGTTTGTGAGTTCACTGTCATTCTCTTCAGACACACCAGAAGAGGGCATCGGATCCCATTACAGATGGTTGTGAGCCACCATGTGGTTGCTGGAATTTGAACTCAGGACCTCTGGAAGAGTAGTCAGTGCTCTTAAGTGCTGAGTTATCTCTCCAACCCCAAGACATGCACTATCACGCCAGTGAAAATAGCAACTTTTACTCACACCATTTCAGAGACAAGAAGACAGACAAGGACCTCATCCTGGTCTTCTGCCTCCAGCACACCCTTTCATAGCCTTGGACTTGGGAATCTCGACTGCCTGGGAGCAGTAAGAAATGCCAAAAACAGCAGACAGCTCCTGTAACTGAAGGCCAGGCGCTCACCGACCAGCACAAGCTGGCTGCTATCAGGACCACAGGTGGTTTTCCCAGGGACACACTGCCAGCCTTCGGTATCACGAGTGAGCTGACCTGACCTGACAGTCTCTGCTCAGCTCTTTCTTTCCCCATTAAGACCTTGGCTCTGATGGCTGGTTTAGCCTTGTGAAAGTTGGGTTTAAGAGATCCAAAGAAACTGGGCAGTGGTGACAGCCCAGGCCTTTAATCCCAGTGCTCAGGAGGCAGAAGCAGGCAAATCTCTGAGTTCGAGGTCAGCCTACTCTACAAAGTGAGTCTAGGACAACCAGGGCCAGTACACAGAGAAACCCTGTCTGGAAAAACCAAAGCGGGCAGGGAGGGAGAGAGAGAACGGTGGGGAAGATATCTAGCCATAGAAAACTGGACACTGCGAGGGTCTCCCACTCAAACTGCCCTGCTCTCTCACCATGCACTCCACCTTAAATATGCTGGGCCACAGAAACACTGACGCCTGACAATTTTTACCTACCAAAACATAGCAGTCTCACATGGTTCATTCTCATATGGGAAGCTGTTCACATCATTAAGAACAAACAGGCGAGTCAGTCGTTCAACAAACACTGATGGAGCCACAACACAGGCCAGGGACAAGGGGACATTGCTGCAGCACCCACGATGAAGCAAGCAAGGGGATTTATAACTTCCCTCCCCAAAATAAACTCAGCAGGCAGAAGAGGAATGGTCAATGGGGCATACCCAAAGCCACCTACATTACAAGTGCCCAAGGCTTGGGATGTGAATCACAGGAAACTAGGTGAGGGAACCCTGCCGGGCTTACTCACCAACAGTTCCCAACAGGCAGTGTCATGAGGGAGGGCTCAACCTCCACCAATGCTTCCTAGGCTAGAAGGCTCCTTTCTAAAGCCACTCTGCAGGGTCCCTCCACCTAAGAGCTGTTATTTCAGCAACCTGACCCAAAGCACAAGCGTCTGCCTCCTACACCAAGCCCAAACTTGCTCAGTCACTGTGGCTAGACCTACTGAGGGGGACATTTGCCTTCAGTTTTTCATCTATAAAATAACCACCCCAGAAGAATCTGATTGGCAGGAGCTTTTGAGTAGGATGTCAACATGGAGTCACATGGTAACCGCTCATGCCTCTCTGGGGCCCCTGAGCGATTTACCACTCTCTCTGAGCTTTCGTTTCTTTATCTACAACAGGAGGAAATGGTTCTAGGGCTGGGGTTGACAGAACCAGATATCAAGATCGTGGGCACCACGACAGAAGGAAAGGGACGGTAGTGACTAACAGGAGCTCTAGGAGTGGGTACACCATCGACTGAGCAGTTGCCCGGCAACCTCCAATTCCAGGACCCTCAGGCCACACCTCAAGCCCAAAGCCGTCACCTCAAATCTCAGGACAGCCAGAAACAACTGTTTACACATACATGCTGTGTAAATGCTCCTGACTGAATGAGACTTCGCCAGGGCGTACACTGAGAAAGCTCACAGCAGAATCCTCAACACTGGCCAGAGAGATGGTTCAGCATAAAAGCAATGTACTTGCCTTACAAGCCCTACAAACTGAGTTCAATCCCGGGAATTCACACAAAGGTGGAAGGAGTTGTCTCTGATCTACACACACACACACACACACACACACACACACACACCCCATCCTCAACAGAGGCTGGGTGCGACAGCACACACCTTTAATCCTAGTACTTTAGGTGGACGCAGGAAGACGAGGAGCTCAGAGACATTCTATCCATATAGCAACCTGCACCCCAAACCTAGGTGAGGTCACCAGGCAGTTAGAGGTGCAGAGGACCAATAAAAGCAAACACATGGCACAGGGAGAAATTCTGGAGTGGCTCCCTGAGAGGCCAACCTGCTAGGGCAAGATGGCACCACAGGGTGGGCACATACATGCTCCTCCGTGTTCCTCCCCTATTTAGTAGTACAAACTACAACAGAAGAGGAAACTGAGTATGTAAAACCAGACAAAGTCCAACAAGATCCAAGCCACCAGCAGAGAAACCCTGAGCAACAGGACGACACGGCAAGCCTGACCTGAACCCCTGCCATTCACAGCTGCAAGGACAACTCCCCTGGCTCAGAGCTACTTGGAAGCTGCAAAGGTCTCTCTCACCACAACCACACACCATAACAACATTTAGGTCAAGAACCAACTACCTTCGCCATTTGTGGTCCCTAAGCTGAGAGCGCCTGGTGAGAAAAGCCTAGCTATATTTTAAGTCAGAGATGATTCCCCAGGCAAATGTAATCCCGCAATGTTTTTTACATGTGAGAGCACTGCAGGGGCTGGAGAGATGGCTCAGCGGTTAAGAGCCTGTTCTTCCAGAGGTCCTGAGTTCAATTCCCAGCAGCCACATGGTGGTTCACAACCATCTGTAATGAGATCTGGTGCCCTCTTCTGGTGTGTCTGAAGACAGCTACAGTGTACTTTAATTAATTAATTAAATCTTTTTAAAAAAAAAAAAAAGAGCACTCCAGTGGTGGCCAGTCAGAGAATGGTTTCAGAGAAGATCCTGATGAGTTCAGCACAAGAAGAGGAAGCTTCAGGGAGCGGTTTAAGCAGAAGTTCAGGGTCAGAGCCAGGGGGAACAGCTGCCAGTGCCCCACATTGTGGTAAGAACTCTGAGGCCAGAAAGAAGCACTGGACTGGAGTTCTTAGCAGGCTGGGGTTTACCTGGGCTGTCCCCTAAGGCTACCAGCTCTGGGTCAGAGGCTCCAACTACAGCAGGCTCATCAGGGTTGGTGCTGTCTCCCAGGCCAGCTGGGAGGCTACATGAATGGCTGGCCATCAACTACCCATGGTAATAAAAATAACCTTACAACAGCAGCCAACATGCCTCTCCCACTTTAACCATGCTAGCCAGGCACTGCCTACAGTTTCCATACACTCAGGCAGTCCCTGTAATAACCACAGCAAGGTCCTGGGCAGTAACCACCTGGGCAGGAGGATGGTAACCACTAGGCCACTGCTAGTAGTGGATTAGAGGATTACAACCAAGTCCACAGCTGTGGTCGAGGTGTCCACAGAATGAACGACAAAGAAAATGGCTAGGGGTGGGGGAGGCTGGAGAGAGATGGCACAACGGTTAAGAGCACAATTTCCTCTTGCAAAGGACCCAGGTTCTGTTCCCAGCACCTACACGAAGGCTCCAAATCACCCACAACTCCAATTCCAGATCTGACACTCTTCTGACTGCCACGGGCATGCATGTGGTACGCAGACACACTTGTAGGCAAAACACTAATTCACATAAAATAATCCTTAGAAAGAAAGAAAGAAAGAAGAGAGGGGGGAGGGAGGGAGGGAGGGAGGGAAGAAGGAAGGAAGATAGATAGATCGAAGTCAAGGCAGCCTAGGCAGGCCCTGGTCTCTTCCTCCGTACCCTGAGATACCCTGAGAGTACCCTGGGCCTGTCTCGTTGCACTGCATGGAATATGAAAACAGCCACTCTGCAGGGCCTCCCACACTGTAGACTGCCTCAGTAGTTGGGGTCTCAGGCACTGACATGCCTAGACGCAACAGTACACTGGGCCACCAGCAGCAGGCTAGGCTGGCTGTCACTCGGCTAACCATGCAGAATGCCCACTCATGTCAATCATCTATCAGGGCTCTGTGGGTCCCATTATCTAGGATTTAAACTAATCAGAAAGAGCTGTTTGGTCAATGACCAATCGGAAGGCCTGCATGTCCATCTCTGGGGGCAGATGTACCTCTCAACCAGATGGCAGACCTCTGCAGCTCACTGTGCCTATCTGCCTTTCTCCACTACAGACCCCAGCCAGCCTGGCCAGACCCTGCTACCTCGCAGGTGATGCCTACGAATGTACCCATCCCCCTTTCCTCCCTCTTCATCTGCAGTACCTCTCTACACAGCATGGCTAGAGGACTCATGCTAAAATACCACTGCTCCATCAGCCTGCTCAAATTTCCACCTGCCCTGTGAGAAATGTCACTGGCTCCACGCTGTCCAGACCAAATGCAAACTCCTGAGCTTAGCAACTGGCAGCTGGCAGCGAACACTTCCTCTCCATGTCTACCCAGTGGTTCTCAAACCCACCCTGCTGACATCACACTGACCTTGGACTTGGTACAGTGAACTCACAGGCTGATGGTGCCCCACCCTAACCTCCCCTTCCTCTTTGGCTGGGCAAGGTCTTCCTGGGCTTCAGGCCCAGCCCCCAAGCTGACTGAGGACTGGAATGTCTACAGGGCTTCCTGAGCGAGGTGAAACACCTGACTAGCACGCACACGTGGCCCTCCAGAGCTCTTCCCCAGAACTTTCCCTCCACGCTGTACTAAACTTCTTAAGCACATTTTTCCTCCTCTCCAGGATGAGAGAACAGGGGCTGTGGCTTCCATTTGTGTCACATACACTTGGGTATACAAAAGTTGACAGAGAGCAGCTATAGCCCCAACTTACTGTGTTGCCAGTATATTAAAAATGCCATTTCTCAGCCAATGATGAAAGAAGAGAACCAACTTCCCAAAGTTATCCTCTGGCCTCCACACACAGATTGTGGAGCACCAACACACACACACACACACACACACACACACACACACACACACACACACACACACACACACACGATAAATTTAAAACCATTTCCTTTTCCTGGTGTCCCTAAGAAATACTCCCCTCACCCTGTACATCAAGGAACTAAGGGGAAGGAAGGAGGGGCGCTCACTTAGGTCACACACTTAGGTCACACAGAAAGGCAATCAGGACTCCACCCAGACACACCCCACTCTGAAGGCAGCAAGGGAGAGACAGCCACCTCTCAGCTCTCACTACCTTCCTACTCAGTGCCATGGAAGACTTCCTGAGCACCCAGCAGCCAGTGCATGGTACGGGTGACAAGGCTCTGCATGGACAAGCGCTCCTGCATTCTGTTGCCTGTCCTTGCCCCCCTCAATCAAAGTGGACTCCACCCATAAAGACACCGCATCCAAATCTGATTTCTTTTTCTTTCTTTTTTTTTTTTTTGTTTAAGAGGGAAGAGTAATTTTTGAGACAGGATCTCTCTATGTATCCCAGACGACCTGGAGCCCTGCTGTGTAGAGCAGGAAAGACCTTAAATTCATAAAGATCTGCTGCTTCTTTCTCCTAAGCACTGGGATTTTTAAAGGGGTGCACCACTCTGTCTAGCTCTAAGTCTAGCTTCTTATACACTGTTGTCTGTGGTCCAAGGCTGAACCTTCCTCATCAAGCTTTTGCAAGGCAAAAATCAACAGCTTCTGGTGGAGTGGATGGCACATGGCTAGAGTCCCATAAATATCTCCACCTCCTTACAATGAGACATTCGTCTGTGAATGCTACACTAGCTAATCCCAATGCCAGTGAGTGTGCAGTAGACTGGTCCAGGCTGGCAGACCCAGCCCTCATGGAGGACCTGTTCCAAGCCCCTACACCTGTGGTCAATACTTCTGAAACACAGTCTCACAGAGGGTCTAAACTACAGATCTGCAATTCACACCGTTCACCTGACCTGAGCTTCAGACATTCCTTGAACAAAAACAGGCTGAGCAGTCACTGTTTCCAGACCCTGGGCCAGTGCCAGTGGTGGATGTCCACCATGTCTCAAGGTTGTGTCTCAGGCTGCAGGCTGCAGACATACACACTTTATTCCACTGGACTGAAAACACTCGAAAAGCCAAGAGCACAGAACCCAGCTCGGGCCACAATGTCCCCTTCCATTTCCTCTACAGTGCATGCTTGTGAGCCTGCACTGACAGTAAATACTGTCCCCCTTATCATTAGGGGAGAGTGACAAGGTGTCTCTCCCACCCTGTTGCTCAGGTTGGACCTGAACTTCTGAGTAGCCAGAGTCATAGGTGTGTGACACTGCCTGGCTTTCCAAGCTCTGTTGTAGGCCCCCTAACAGGGGAAGCCAGAGGCCCACATCGTGTCTACCTTGCTCTCTGCTACTCCTCAGCACACAGCAGCTCATGATGCACACATCTAAGCAGTGATGCCTACAGCTCCAGATCGGTGCCTAGTAAGTGCTGGGCAATAAGCACTTCCTGCTCTGGCAAGCAAGGCTCTGAGCTGTCAGGGCCCTTGCCCTGTGTCCTCCCTCCTCCTCCATAGAATGTAACAGTATAGCACTTCCAAATTATAAATAGATCTACCTTCAAAGGCATGTCTGTCATTTTCCCAATCTTAAACTAATAATCACAGGCTACTTATCAAAAGGAGACTGGCTGCGTTTACTTGAACAGAACAAGCATACACAAGGTCTCTAAGTCCAACTACACAGGAAGTTGTTTAAAGTTATACTGTTTGCTTATTTATTTACTTATTGGGGGAAGGGAGACAGGACTCTGTGAGTATGCTGGTTAGAGGAAGACTTGGTTCTACATATGGGTTCTAGGGATTGAACTCTGCTCCCCAAGCTTGGCAGCAGTCACCTTTGACCCCTGAGCATCTCTCTGGATCTTATTCACAGAAGGAGCCCACCAAGATACAGTGCAGTCTACTCCATTTCCCCTTTTAACAATAGGACCTCTCCTACCAGCTCTTGTCATCAGTGCCATCTGTGAGCTAGAGCAACAGGTCCTAAGGAGCCTCCTTGGCCTCTCACTGTCCCAGCCCCACCACTGAGCACCAGCATCTTAATGCTCAGAATAATAACCTCAAAGTCAGAAGCCAGAGCTCTGTGGTGCGTTGACACTGTAAAGCACTTAGGGACAGTCGTAAGACTGCCTGCTGAGGGGATGTAAATAAACCCCATTTGCCTATGCACTCTTATAGGGACAGTGGACTTGTCTCCAAGAATAACCGTGGACTCCACTCCAAGTCAAATGCATTTAAAGTCTCTCCCCTCAGTGGGCACCCTGGAGCTGGCTAGCCACTTGCTCTACCACCAAGCCCGCTGCAAACCATGGTTGTCTTCATTATCTACGATGCAGCCCAATTCCACCACTTCTGGTTTGTCCAAACTACCCACACCAAGGCATCGGACTGTTCTAGCATAGTATGAACCTGACTATAAGGCAGTCAGAAACCACTCAGGGGACTAGGATACTTGAAAAACAAGTTCATGAGAAGGAGCGTCAACCTCCGAGTGGCTGCGCTCATAGACACATCCCAGATCACACCAAGCAATCTCCTGGTTTTCACTGAAACAGGGTCTCACTCTCAATGTTGCCCGAGATGGCCTTGAATGCCTTAAACAGCTGAGATTACAGGTATGTGGCGCCAGGCCCAGCCTCCCCAGTCAGATGGCTCAGAGCTAGGCACTGTTCTAGGACCAGATAGACAGGGACAGAAAACACAAGGCCACAATCTCTGTCCCCAGAGAGCCAGGATCAGGTGCACAGGCTATACTACTGTCTCTCAATGGCGGTCTCCTAATAGGGGATCCACCCACAGTCTGCAGGGATGAGTGCTTGCCCTCCGTGGCTGTGCCCAAGCATCCCGTCATTATGGTTCTTGAAGAGTGTCATTATATCAGATATACACAGCATACAAGGAAGATGGCTGCCTGGAGGCTGCTTGCTGGGCATGCTTTCACTGCCCAAGAGTCTCGCACAGACTGAACATTTTGAGTCAGTTACAATGAATGCTCCAGCTTTTCTTTACCCTGTCAGACGGAGAAAGCAAAAGCCTAGAGGACTCTGGGGGACTAAGTCCCATCTGGTCACCCCGGCACCCTCTCCTGTCACTCTCTATTTCCGTGCTGGGGGCACACATAGAAAACTTCAGTCTACTTTGAAGAATCTCACCCAAAACTGTCCTGGACAAGTCCTTCTCCGTGCAGACTAAGATCAGGGTTTCAGACTCCCAGGCCAGTTTTCAGCCAAGAGCAACAGTATGAAAAACAGTCTTGCCTATGCTTTTAAATCGATATATAGAAAGTTTATTAGCCAATCAGATTTAGTTACCCCCAACTCAATGGCTGCACCCTGAATTAAACAAGGAACAGGGCTCCTCAAAACCATCTAGGGTCCAAAATCCACTCCTAAACACCTACTAGGCTGGAGGGGAGCCACCCGCAAGGCTGTGATGTTCTGCATGAAACAGGTGGATGGCCTTCCCTCTCAGTCTACCTTACAAGGCTTCCTTGACCACGTGAGATAGCTCTCTGGCCCTTCCACCTAGAAGGTGGGCTTGCTCTGCAGGTATCCAGGTAGATTAGGGGGTGCAGGGATATGGGGGAGGGGGGAACGACACACCTAGGCTCCTCAAATAAGTTATGAGCATAGTAGGCCTGACTTCATTACCAAAACAAACACCATGAGTAGAGTCAGGTAGTTCTCGGGCCGCTCACCTGATCAGCAGCACCTCCATAATCAGCAGTTCCAACCCTTACAAGTTGACAGTTCAGGGGGAAAGGAAGGCTGCGCCTGCTAGGATGCATCGTGTCCAGGCTGAAGGATGGGCTGCTGAGCTTGGTGTCCCCCAGCCCCAAGGTGTGGCCTCACAAGAGCGATTGTGAGTTCACCCCTGTCCACTTGGCTTACCCACCGTCAGCACTCTGCTCCCCGACTCAGGCAGGGCACCCCTAAAGACGCGCTGTATTAGCTGCACGGCCTCTAGGGCCTCCCAAGGGAAATGCCCTGCTCTGCCTTCCGGGCACACAGATGCCGCCCTTCTCTCCCTCGCTCGCTTGTTCACTCACACCGAACCTAAGCGGCCTCCCCAGCAAGGGGCAAGCCTAGGAAAGGCACAGCACCCGGACCACCCCCACCCTGGTTGGGGCTCTCCCCCGCTCACCAGAGGCTGCCAAGGAAGAGCCTCCTAGGAAGAGGGGAGGGGACACCTGGGTTAGGAGCAGGACACCGAGCAAGCAGGGTCTAGATGGGAGGGTGAGGGTAAGAGCAGCGCAGGGCTGACGCAGGCTAGGCTTAAGTCGTGAGAAGTCGGGGGAAGGGGACCGCTAGGGCCGGGGGTGGGGGGGAGCTGGGGGTAGGGAGGTGCAGGAGGGGAACACAGTCGGAATAGAGAGGCCAGACTTGAGGACCACGGAGAGAAGAGTCCATCAGGGTGGAGGAAACAAACCTAGGCTGAGTTCACTGGAAAGGGATCGTCGAGGTGCAGGCTGGGGCCATGGAGAGAAGAGTTTGGGGAAAGGGGCCTAGACTGGGCCACAGGAGCGAAAACCACGGTCCTAGCTTGGGCCCTGGGACCGAGGCAGGGGCCCAAGTTCAGCCCATGGGATGAAGGCCTGCGAGAGGGGTGCTTGGAGGGAAGGAAGGTCTAGCCTGGGATAAGCGAGACTAGTCTGGACATGCGGGGGAAGAACTGGGCTTCACATGGAGCCCAAGGCGAGGTCATAAGCTATCAGGACCTCCCGCCGCCCACTCAGGACCCGAAGAGTGGCGTCTGCCTAAGGTCCCGGACCCCGCCCCTCCCCCACCCCGGATCCCCACCCTCCCCGGGCCGGCGGGTCGGCGAGAGAGTGGACGCGAGCTCCCGCAGTGAGGGGGTCCCGGGATAGAGCCATGAGAGGGTCTCTTTACCATGGTGGCGGCGGCGGCGACGGTCCCAGTCCCGGCGTCTGTGGCTCTCCCCCCCGCAGCAGGGCCCGGCGCTTCCACTTCCCCGGGTGCCCAAGAGTGAACATCCGGGTCAGCGCCCCCCTCCCCCTCCCCCCCGCGCCGGGCAGCCACCACCTTCCTCCCCGCCCCGGCCATCCCGGCCCGCCCCCCAGCCGCCAGCTCGCGACCAATGAGCGTGCGGGGCCGCAGCGATCGCCAAGTATGGAGCGCCGCGCGGGGGGCGGGGACGGGGGCGGACCCTGTGGTCGGGTGGGCGTGTCCTGTAGAGGGAGGGGCGGGCCAGGCGCAACGGTCCTGCGCGACCAGGGCTGCGGTGTTCCGGGGGCATAGGGGCTGCTTGTGTCTCTCCTCTGACTGTCAGCCTCGCTTCTTGCAGCTGCAGGCCGCGGGGTAGCTGAGGGTGGAGCGGTTCACTGGTTCCCCAGAGCAGAGGATGCGGAAGGCGCTGAAACTAGGAAGGGACCGGCCCTCCTCGCCCCACCCGGACCCGGAACTGGCGCACTGGACGAGGCCCGGCCCCCAAAGAGCGAGGAGAACCTGCAGGGGGACCTGGCTCAGCCGCCCCTGTTGCTGAACACCAGCTATCACGACCAGGCGGGCTGCCTTTAGGTACCAAAAGATGACAGGTGGATAAGCCATAAGGATCCCCTGCCCGCACTTCATAGCTACCAGAGTAGTTGTAGGAAGGCAAGGGGGTAAAATGATTAGAACATTTGGGTTCAATAAATGCTGGCTGTTACATATACTTTTTTTTTTTTTTTACATCATCTGCAGAGAATCAGCCCGCTTCCCTAATGAGTCGCTCTCTCGAACCATATAGTGACTCAGAAATCCCTTTGTTTTCAGGTCTGAAGATTGAACATAGAGTCTCAGGCATACTAGGCTAATGCTCTTCCATTGAATCGCAGCCCCAACCAAAAATTGGCTGTTCAAAAGAGTAAATTTTGTTTTGTTATCTGAAGGAACTCAAGAGACCTAGAGTTGCACATTTTGCTTAAAATAATCCCCTACACAGCTTGCTCCCCCCACCCCCGTTTAGAGTCATATCAGGTCATGAGAAGGAGTCATAGAACTTCATCTGAGGCAAACTGTGCCCAAGGCCTCTGAGCATGATCATAGTCAAGTGAAAGCTTGCAGGGACAGACACCAGCAGAGAAAGCATCCAGGTAAGTCCCTCAAGAATGACACAGACTGGAATTACAGGAGTTCAGAGAAAGGAGTGGCGCTTAGAAAGTCATTATGCCGGAAGTATTTATTGTGTAGCTATTGGCCAAGCACTATGTAGGCAGGCTGTAGAGATTACAGCTATGAGCAAAATAGCCCATGCTGGCATAGAGCTTGTGGGTGAGATTTCACTTCCAGGAATAGAGAGAGCCTTCTGCATGCTGGGTAAGCACCTCTGCCCTTGAGTTAGGGCCTCTTCGAGCTTGAAACCTGGCTGGAGACAGTTAACCTTTCTAGTAACGTGTTGGGGCTGAGATGTGGAAAACCAGAGTGGATAGAGCAGGTAGACAGACAAGCACCGTGTGGAGAGAATTTGGAGCGTGGTTCAAGGGGGCTTTAACTCAGGAAGTAATGTTTGATCAGACAGCTGAAGGTGGGTGTGGAGCAGACCGTGTGTCTATCGTCAGCATACAGGACAGTGACAGCAGAGATCCCTGTGTTTCCACAGAAGCCACTGAGGCCAGCCTGAATTCTGTGTGGAGAGCAACAAGCTCTGACCCGGGACCCCACACTGCAGTGAGCCTGCTGTATGCTGGACAAGGTGTCAAGGGAGAGCCTCAGAGAGCTATTTGTGTGTCCCAGACAGTTTTATTTCGATGTCAGAGGAACAATATCTGAGGTCACCCTCTGGTTTTCACATGCAGGCATTCCTGCATGTAAACAGACAGAAAACACCTATATGCACACAGGAATGTTTTTAAAGCACTCATACTGGGGCTAGAGAGGTGCGTTGTGGGTAAAGTGCTGACTACGTGCATAGGTACATTTCGGATCAACAGCATGGGAAAGCCAGGTACACATGTGCACTACTTGTAATTCCTGATGCTGTGTGAAAGACAGGAGGATCTCGGGCTTGGTAACCAGCCAGCCTAGCCAAATGGCAAACTTCAGATCCAGTGAGAAGGCCTTCGGTGGCATATGCCTATAATCTCAGCACTCGGAAGGCAGAGACAGGAGGATCTCTGGGAGTTCAAGGCCAGCCTACTCTACATAGCAAGCTACGGGAGAGCCAGGACTGTAGAGAGAGAAAACAAATACAGTGAGAGACACTGTGTCAAAAAAGTAAGGTGGATCGAGGTGTAAGATACTGGGTTTTAGACCCAGGACAAGGCGATGAGGTGCATATTTTACATACCAAAGCAGGCCTGGCCTCTAGGTTCTCCCAGCATCCCTCAGTCCCTATCTGGCAGACCCTGCCCTCTACCCTGAACTTTCCAGCCCAGAAGCTCTTCCCTATATAATCCAGACATTTTGGTCTCCCCTCCCCCTTTCCTTCTCTCTTCTCTCCCTGTGTGCACTCTTTCTCCCTCTTCTCCCTCCCCAATCTCCCTCCCCAGAGCACCTTCCCTGGCCTTGTTTCTTGGGCCAGTGAATGTGCCCGCCCAAGAGTAGTTTCCCAATAAACCTGTATTTATGACTACTTTAATCTGACTTGGATTGACTCATTTCACCAGCGGAGAAGTACCTTATCATAGATGACATGCACTTTTAATCCCAGAACTGAGGAGGTGGACATAGACAGGTCTGTCTATAAGTTCAAGGTCAACCAGGGATTAATAGCATCAAAACAATAAGGTAGTATAAGATGAAGGAAAAACTTGATGTAGATTTCTGCCCTGCGTATGCAAATCACAGGCCAGCACACCTATACACGTGTACATGCACACATTCTCACCATCCATACACACACAACCGCACCAATGGGATACTTCCTCTGTGTTGGACTCCATTAAGCCTTTTCCAGATCCTTAGAACAGGGCACCCCAAAAGTAAGGAGCCTCTCGAAAGTCATGCAGCAGAGATAAACGGTCCTGGAGAAGGCCAGGCACACCTGTATTCTCATGTTCATTGATGTTTTACCAGGGCAACATGGCAAGTAGGAAGGAGTTGAAGATGCTAAGGACTTGAGTTCACAGTGAAAAGATTTGCTATTGAACTGGGCAAGACTGCAAGAGGAATAGGGATGGGGTGGGGAGGGGTGAGGTGGGGAGGGTAGGGTGGGGTAGGGAGGGTAAGTGCCCTGAGCCCAGTTCTATTCGAGATACCTACTGGAAACTTCAATGGAGAGGCCCAGTAAGGAACTGGGTGGAAGCCTGCCGCTAGTGAGTGGCAAATAAAGGTATTTAAAAGCACAAGATGTTGAGATGGGTACGCTCAGTGATGGGCATAGAGAGAAGAGATCATGAAGAACCAAGCAGCAAAGAGGAGATCATATCTCTCCCAAAAGCCAGGGGATAAGAGCATGAAATAAGTCACGCCCGAAGAAAAGATTACCAGAAAGCCATTTCCAAAGTGTATTGTCTATAGTTTTTCCATTTTTGTTTCTACCTTGTACGATGGCTACAGTTATTCTCAGAGGGTCTAAGTAACATGTCCAAACCTATGAGTCTAGTTTGAAGCAGTCTAGAACCAGAGTCCACATTCATAGCCCCAGAACCAATTAAAGCCCATTGATTCCATGCTTTGAACCCTTTGAGAGGTTTCTCATACTAGCTGGGAGCTGGGAGCTGGGAGCTGGGAGCTGGGGGCTGGGAGCTGGGAGCTGGGAGCTGGGAGCTGGGAGCTGGGAGCTGGGAGCTGGGGGAAGACAGCTCTAGAGTAAATTGCTTGCCACACATGCGTGAAGACCTAAGTCAACAGTTAAGAAGTCTCGTTCCATGCAGGAACGGTCAGACTGGACCACAGTCATGTTCCCACTCTGTAGCTCTATCTGGAATGCTATCAGCTTTTATCACCCTTGGTGTTTCCTCTACCTGATCACCTGGTGGAGCCTCTCAAGAGAATAGCTACACTTGCCGCCAGGGCTTTATGCTCAATACTACAGAAGCCTCAAACTACAGACCCGGGCAGGGGGATGGGGGACGTGTGCAATCTCATTGGTACAGACTGGATTTGCCACAGATGTACCAGATCAAAAACACCAGCTAAAGTATTTCAACCTTGGACTGGAGAGATGGCTCAGGAGTTAAGAGCACTGACTGCCCTTCCAGAGGTCCTGAGTTCAATTCCCACCAACCACATGGTGGCTCACAACCATCTGTAATGGGATCTGATGCCCTCTTCTGATGTGTCCGAAGACAGTGTCAGTGTACATGAAATAAATGGATAATTTTAAAAAAGGTATTTCAACCTGGACATGAAGATCATAAAAAATATAATGGGGACCCCCCCCAGAACCCACATACACTGCACATTGTTACAAGAATTAAAATAAAATACAAAACAAGGAGTCCATGCTGGGGAAAGGATATGGTCAAAATGCTTGGACCACAAAAGACACACACCTCAGATTCACAAGAGCATGCCATTGGTGAACGCAAACTTGGACAGCAGTTAAACACTGGCTACACATCCAGTGCCAGAAGCTGCTGCCACAGACAGGACTTCCTGCAGAAAAGAACATGTCTAGCGTGCCTCAAGAGCTCTGGGGAGGGGGTTGGGGATTTGGCTCAATGGTAGAGCGCTTGCCTAGGAAGTGCAAGGTCCTGGGTTCGGTCCCCAGCCCCCCCCCCAAAAAAAAAGCTCTGGGGAGCTGGTTGTGCAGTGGCCTCTAAAGCCTGTGGAACAGGAAGCCAAGTCCTGATTCAACACAACTTCAGACCACAAAATGCAGTTACTGAGGAAACCGGTCTCCTTAAAGTATAAGCTAAGCTAGCCATTTCCACTGGGAGGGTAGTGGGTGGAGGAAGAACACCTCTTCCACAGGACCTATGTCAGGCAGTTCTCACACGTCTGGAACTCCTTCTCCAGAGAAATCTAATACCCTCTTCTCAGCAAGCACGAACACACATGTAGCATACACACATGCAAACATTTTGTTTGTTTTTTGGTAGACAGGGTTTCTTTGTGTAGCCCTGGCTGTCCTAGAACTAGCTCTGCAGACCAGGCTGCCCTTAAATTCATTGAGATCTGCCTGCCCCTGCCTTCTGGGTGCTGGGATTAAAGGTGTGTGCCACCCCCACCCAGCAAAAATGTAATAAATTTTTAAGACTTTAATCTTAAAAATATATATATGGTGAGGGTTGGGGATTTGGCTCAGTGGTAGAGCGCTTGCCTAGCAAGCGCAAGGCCCTGGGTTCAGTCCCCAACTCTGAAAAAAAGAAAAGAAATATATATATATATGGTGGCAAGTTATCTGACACCTGATACCAACCCTGACCCACACATACACAGACGTGCACACAAAGAAACATTTAATTTTAAAGTTATTATAATAGGAGGGCGCAGAAGCCTGCACAGGGTTCAGGGGCACATACTCCATCTCTACCAGGGAACCCCATTTCAGATTATTTAGTTGTGTGGGAAACGGCTGTACAAACATACCTCGGTGGGTTTGTGGGAGCGGGTTCTCAGGAGTCGGTGCTCCGGGTGGGCTCCAGGGACTGGAGTCAGGTTGTCAGGCATGGTGACATGTTTTGCCTCTGCAACATCTCACCAAAGGCCCTGCTTCCGCTGTTTCTGCTGCCTCTTCTAACGGGGCTCCTCAGCTAGCTTCTAGCCAGATGCTAGTGTCAATGCTTTAACAGGTACGGGGCCCATTCCTGGCGGTCTTTATCCCCTGCACCCGCTTCTGTTAACCGACAGCTTTATGGCTTTCATAGTTCAGATTCCCAAGAGCACATCTGATTAGCCAACTCATCCTTTTATTCATGGGACAGATCACTGGACCGGTCTGCAGGTTGACAAATCCCACCTTATCTGTCACCTCCTATGTGAGTGTGAAGGCTGCAAGTGACAGCCTACAGGCTCTGGGTAGAGACAAGCACTATAAATATTTTTAGTTTTGTTACTCCTCCCCATGTGCATGTGTGCGTGTGTGTGTGTGTGTGTGTGTGTGTGTGTGTGTGTGTGTGTGTGTGTGTGTGTAAGCCAGAGGTCAACTTTGGGTCTTCTAAGGATGGCCATCCACCTTTCTTTTTTCTTTTTCTTTTTTTTTCTTTTTTCGAAAGAGGAGCTCATTGGCCATATGCTTGCCAACTAGGCTAGGCACACTGGCCATCAAACTCCAGGGATCCTGCTTCCTGCTGCCCCGCCAGCCCTGCACTAGGATTATAACTGCGTGCTACTATGCTTGCGTTTTACACAGGCTCTGGTGATCAAATTCAGGTCCTTGTGGGGGTAAGGCAAGACCTTCAAAAGTCAGCTCTTTACTCTTGCAAAGGACCATTTTGCAGAGTGAACTTCTCTCTTCAACCCCACTTCTGAGTTCCTAACCTGGCCAGGCATGGTGAAGCATACCTGTAACATCAGCACTCAGGAGGCTGAGGCAGGACGCGACCCTGGCCTGCAGCCTGTAACCTCATCGTGTGCACACTCGCTGTTCCAAATGCCACTCCTGATGGCTGTCCTGAACTGACTAGCGGGCTCCCACGCCTTTACCACTTCAGCGTCTATAAGCAAAGGGCATTCTCAATATCACTTCTCCCTTACTGATTTCTACCCAGGAGTTTTCTTCCTCTCTTCTCAGGCATGGCTCCCTTGCTTTTACTGGCTTGTCTATTGTGATGGTTTGTATATGCTTGGCCAGGGAGTGGCACTATTTGGAGGTGTGGCCTTGTTTGAAGAGGTGTGGTCTTGTTGGGAGTAGGTGTGTCACTGAGGGCACGGGCTTTAATACCTTAGTCCTAGCTGCCTGGAAGCCAGTATTCTGCTAGCAGCCTTTAGGTGAAGATGTAGAACTCTAAACCCCTCCTGCACCATGCCTGCCTGGATGCTGCCACACTCCCGCCTCGATGATGATGGACTGAACCCCTGAACCTGTAGCTCCAAATATATGTTGTCCTTTAGAAGACTTGCCTTGGTCACGGTGCCTGTTCACAGCAGTAAAACCCTAACTAAGACATCTATTTTCATTGAGATCTCAAACCTAACCCTTAACCTCCTCCTCTATTAACACAGGAGCATCCCTTTAGCATCAGGGAGACTTGCATACCTGTGACCCTGCCAAATTCTCATGTCTACCACACAGGTGCACAAGCACACACACACACACACACCCTTAGTAACAGTGGTCATACTTGTAAACATACATTAACCTTTTGCCTCTTCACTTTTCAACCGACTCACCCCAGTGACCCTCTGTGGTCCCCCTGACACTGCACCACAACGTTTGACCATTTCTGGAGAATTCACTGTGACTCCCATCATTTTTACTTGACATCCACAGGCTCTCTGAGCCCGGCCATCCTAGCATTCGTCCTCACACTGTAAAATGGGAGTTTCTCAAGCTTCCTCCTTTGCCCTCTCGCATTTAACCCGAAGCCTAAGACCTTGCTTCACACTTCACAGACACAAGAGTCAGCCCCACAGGAGCCTTTCCTGCTTTTAAAATGAAGGGGCCAGCAGGACGCAGTAGCATACACCTTTAATCCCAGCACTTGGGAGGTAGAAGCTGGTGGCGGATCTCTGTGAGTTCGAGGCCAACCTGGTCTACATTAGTGAGTTCCAGGAGGACCAGAGTTACAGAGTGAGACCCTGCCTCAGAAAAAAGTATATATATGTAATATATATAATATATACATATATTATATATACATATACACATATATGTATATGTATATATATATACATACATATATACATATATGTATGTGTGTGTATATATATATATATGCTGTGCCCACCCTTCTTAGCACATGGAAGCTTCTTGGTCATCAACTTCTCTCTTTATACTAGATCATCATTCCTATCAGTTTTGAAAAACATCTCAGTATCTGCCATCATAAAAGTTTTAACACCAACGACCAAAGCCCGCTTGGTCTGCCATCTGTTAGCCACCTCCCCCATATTTCTGTTCCTGTTGATATAGAAACTTGTGAGTTCACGGAGGCTGGGAGATGTCTCGGTGGGCAAAGTGTTACACCCGTGTCAGGACCAGAGTCAAATCCCCAGCATTCATGGAAAAGGCAGGCACGCATCTTTAACTGCGGTGCTGGGAACTGGAGACAGGAAGATGCTGGGACTCATTGGTCAGCCAGGGTAGTAGCCAAGATGGCAAGCCTCAGGTTCCCTGAGAGATTGTCTTAAAATTAAACTGGAGGTGGAGAGATGGCTCAGTGACTAAAAACACTCGTTGATCTTGCAAAGGACCCAGGTTTGATTCCCGGCACCCTCATGGTGGCCCACAATCATCTGTCAATTCCAGCAGATTCAGTGCCCTCTCCCGACCTCTGTAGGCACCAAGCCCACAGGTGTGCAGGCAAAATTCCCATGTACAAAATAAGTAAGTCTAATAAAATGAAATGGAGGAGCAGTTGAGGAATAAATGCATCCCGATACCAACCTCTAATCACCATGTGTGCCTCATGGGCGAATATACCTGTGCACACATTTTCGTGCATATACATCCATGCATGCATCACACGCGCGCACACACACACACACACACACACACACACACACACACACACACACACACACACGTTCTGCCACAGATGACTCTGCATTGAGGAATCTAGACTCCTCTCAGGAGACAGGGATTTACCCAACCCCAACCTGCCCGCAGACTTCACACCTCCCAAGATGACTTGGGAATTTCATCTTGCAGAAATCAGTGACCTCTTTGTGCTTCTGTTCACTCCTTACTTCTGGTGTCTGCTACAACCTTTCCTGACAAGACCTCCATTCCCTGTAAACTTCTTCTTCCCGTATGCTTTTTGCATGTAAGTCTTTAGCACGCAGACTGTGGTGGTGCTCAATGAAGGCATTTATCAACATGAACATGTCTCAACATGATAATAAATGACTATAAGTCAGCGTTTGGGGACAGATAACTAAGCTTTGTCTGCTTGGTTTTGTTTGTTTGTTTTTTCTTTTCGTTTCTTTTCTTTTTTTCGGAGCTGGTGACCGAACCCAGGGCCTTGCACTTGCTAGGCAAGTGCTCTACCACTGAGCTAAATCCCCAACCCCGTCTGCTTGGTTTCTATGGGCACTTAATATGTGCTTTTGGTGTTGTTGTTCTGAGACAATCTAACTATGTAGCCTTGGAATTTCTTAGGTAGACCAGGCTGGCCTGGAACTCTAAGATTCACCTCTGCTTCCTGAGTGCTGGGAATAAGCGTGCACCAATCTTCTCATCTCCTTAACTCCAGGAGCAACTTCAGGCTTGACTGGTGTTTGTTTCTTCTTGTTTCTGTTTTTTGAGATAGAGTCTATTTATTTAGAAGTGCTAAGGATCAAATCCAGGCCTTTTTTTTTTTTAAAGCTAACTTTTTTTTTGTTTAAGATTTATTTATTTATTTCTATGAGTACCCTGTCGCTGTCTTCAGACACACCAGAAGAGGGCATCGAGTCCCATTACAGTCGGTTGTGAGCCACCACATGGTTGCTGGGACTTGAACTCAGGACCTCTGGGAGAGCAGTCAGTGCTCTTAACCACTGACCCATCTCTCCAGCCCGACTCGGCTCTTCTTGTATCTGTCCACAGAACCAAGTGAAAGATTCTGAGTAGCCTCAGAAGACCAGAAGACCAGCACACAACATCCTCCTTCATCACAGCCCTTTACCCACAGCAGTTGCCCATGAGCATCTCCTGAGTTGAGGCAGGTTGGGAAGGAAGCCCTGAGCTTATCCCTGCACGTGGAGATGGGCTGCTCATTGACTGGTACAGGACATGTCTGAGCAGTCACTACTCAGAACTGCCCCATTCGTAGGCCTTCCTTCTTCAGTCACGTCTCATGGCTGAGGCATCGGGCTTAGTGAGTGCAGTTATTCCAGGAACTGGGGCTCGCTTAGCTCCTGAGCCACCTCCCATTCACAGGCCTGGACCTGCTTCCTGAGCTCACAAGATGGGCTGCTATCGGTATGAAAATGGCGTGTCTACCACAGGCTGCTGTGTCAGAACACTGGCTCCTCGGGTAGTGGTGCTGGTGGAGGTGGGCCCCTGAGGACAGGCCCTACCTCTAGTGCTGTTGTCTCAGCTTTCACTGCCACGCCTTTCCCCATGAAGGATTGTACCCCAAATCCTTCTCCCTGTAATTGCTTCTGTCAGACATTGAGTTATGATGAAAACTGTTTAAAACATGGTCTTCTCAAGTTACTATACATGTGTATATGCATGCACATATGTATCTATATTCTGTAGTGCTGGATAGCATACCTAGGGTTTCATGGATGCTCAGGAAATACTGAGACCACCCCCAGTCTCTGCTTTTATTTTTGTTTTAAGATAGCTATAGCCCTAAATTGAGTGGTACTGGCTGTCTTAGGGTTTACTGCTGTGAACAGACACCATGACCAAGGCAAGTCCTACAAACGACATTTAACTGGGGCTGGCTTACAGGTTCAGAGGTTCAGTCCATTATCATCAAGGCTGGAGCATGGCAGCATCCAGGCAGGCATGGTGCAGGAGGAGCTGAGAGTTCTACATCTTCATCTGAAGGCTGCTAGGAGAAGACTGGCTTCCAAGCAGCTAGGAAAAAGGTTTTATAGTCCACACCACAGTAACACACCTACTCCAACAGGGCCACATCTCCTAATGGTGCCACTCCCTGGGCAGAGCATATACAAACCATCATAGTGGCCCACACCTTAATTTCAGCACTCAGGAAGCAGAGGCAGGTAGATAGAGTTTAAAAAAGAAACATGCTTGCTCCAGAAATTCTGGGTAAACTTCTGGGGCTGGGGGTGTAGTTCCGTTGGTAAGGGTTCCAACCTGTTGTGCATGAAGGCCCTGGGACCAGTCTCCAGCACCAAACAGAACTGAGCATGATGTGCCTGTCATGCCAGCACTGGAGAGGCGGAGGCAGGAGGATCGCCAGTTCAAGGTCATCCTTAAATACAGAGCAAGTTCAAGACCAGCCTAGAATTTATTTTTTTTAATTTTTAAAATATTTATTTATTATGTATACATCAAAGCTTTCTGTATGCATGTTGCAGGCAAGAAGATGACTCCAGATCTCATTACAGATGGTTGTGAGCCACCATGTGGTTGCTGGGAATTGAACTCAGGACCTCTGGAAGAATAGTCAGTGCTCTTAACCACTGAGCCATCTCTCCAGCCCCAGCGTAGAATTTAAAAATATTTTTTTTAGAATATTTTAAAAATTATATTCGTTTGTGTGGGGGTATATGCACATGAGTGCAGGTGTTCACAGAGTTTGGAAGTGGACATCAGATCCTGTGTAACTCCAGATCCAGGCAGCTGAAAGCTATTGTGGGAGTGCTAGGAACTGAACTCAGGTCCTCTGGAAGAGCACCAAATACTCTTAAATGCTGAACCATCTCTCTAGCCCCAGATTTTGTAAAGATGAGTATACCAAAGACTAAAAGAGGCTTTTGAGTCTCAGAAATTTCTATTCATTGGGACATAAAGTAGGATTGGATGCTGGAGGGTGGGGGAAGGGGAGAACACACTGACTTCTTTTGAAGACGGAAAACTGTGGTTTGTAATAAAAGAGTCCGCCTTGACTCAGAGCTTAGGTCAGTCTTTCCCACCACTCAGCATCTTGACAGACTTGTAGCCATGTAGGGGAGGAGGCCAGAGCACTGGCCACCCATCTGTGTGATACAGCCCGAGGCTGCAGTGCCAAGAGGATCCTTCATTCTGAGGTTTGTCACAGTCATCTTGGGGTTTTTGTTTTGATTTTTTAATAGGTACCTGGGAGAACTCCCAGCTGTGTTCTGCTGGACCAGAAGTGTTTGTATCCTGTCCATCTGGGGGATCTTGATCAGAGATGTAGAAAGGCTTCTCACATGCGGGCCAGCTGTTGGGAGTTTTTATACGCACATCTGGGGAGAATTCACGTCCAGTGAATTAAGCGGGCCAGCCAGCCAGCCACTCAGGTTGGGCTGGACTGTACAATATACCCAAGGCCAATTCTCACCTTGGGCTCGGGATAAGTAGCCCCGGTCTTTCCAGACAGGATTCTGCAACACACCCTCAAAAGCTGGGCCTGGAGCCTCCTCCTGTTGTGTGTTCCCATGGAAACCATGCACTTTGTATACCTTATCTCTTCCTTTGCCCTTAGCTTTTGTCCCATGGCTCGTAGCTGCTTAAGGTAGGGCTTGTGAGTCACTCCCTAACCATTAGATCCTGAGATACAATCTAGTGCCACAAACGGAGCCTGTCAAATGGTGACCCAGAAAACTCCAGTCATCCAGGACATAAACTGTGGTCAGTTCCAACTCCTCCCGTCCCTCCTTCAGATTAGACATTGCAATGGTCCCAGTGAAACACCAGATGCAGAGCTTACCCAAGATCTGATGAAGGAACTGAACGGAGAGCATAGTCTGGAGAAAGGCTGGGACAAATGGGGAGGGACAGACCTATGGTCCCAGCTGCTGGGGACTGAGGCTGGAGAACCACTAAAGTGCTTGAGTTCAGGGCCAGCCTGGGCAGCATAGAAAGATGCTGTTGGGCTGGAGAGATGGCTCAGCAGTTAAGAACACTGACTGCTCTTCCAGAGGTCCTGAGTTCAATTCCCAGCAACCACATGGTGGCTCACAACCATCTGTAATGGGATCTGATGCCCTCTTCTGGTGTGTCTGAAGACAGCAACAGTGTACTCATATAAATATAATAAATCTTTAAAAAAAAGAAAAGAAAAGAGCAACAACAACACAGTGCAAACAAGGCATAGGTAGGCAGCTCTCTTGACTTCAAGCCAGCCTGACCTACATGGCAAGTTCCAGGCCAACCAGAACTACAAAATGATTTTCTGTCTTCAAATAAAAGCACCAGACCTGGGTTCGGCATTTCGTCTCCAGCACCCCACAACGTTCTGCAACTCCAGTTCCAGATGATTTAAAATCTTCTTTGAGCCTCCATGGGCATTGCATGCTCATGGTGCAAGCAGGGGTGCACACAGGCACATGCATACACACACACCTTAAACGGTAAAATTAAAAATATAAAATAGATCAGTCTAATCTTTGTTCAAAAGAACCAACGGGACACACAGTGTAAGCTGGCCTTCGTTGAGGTTTTCAACTTCTAGGACCAGACCAGATGGTCACTGTGGTTACAAAGATCCAGACTGAAGTAAAAATAGTTACACGGAGAGCTGGGGATGTAGTCAAATTAGTACAGTGCTTGCCTAACACACATAAAGCCCCATGTTGGGGCTGGGGGTTTAGCTCAGTGGTAGATCGCTTGCCTAACAAGCACAAGGCCCTGGGTTAGGTCCTCAGCTGTGGAAAAAACAAAAGACAAAATAACAACAAAGTCCCAAGTTTGATTCTCAGCATTGTGTGTATCAGGCAGGCACGGTGGTATATCAGCCCTGTGTGTGTCAGGCACGGAGGTAATGGCTGCAAGCCCAGCACTCAAGAGGGGGTACAGAAGCTTAAAGCCATTGGGAGTTCGAGGCCAGCCTGGGGCAGATGAAAATGTTGGCAAAGATGGAAAAGTAGTGATGAACATCTGGGCCAGCTGTTCTCCGCAGGTGAAATGAATCACTGAGTCACTGTACTGGTTTGTTTTGTCAACAGACACAGGCTGGGATCATCTGGGAAGACAGAACCTCAAATGAGAAATGCCCACCCCCATCAGATTGGCCTGTAGATAAACCCTCGGACCATCTTCTTGATTACTGATTGGTGTGGGAGGGCCTGACCCATTGTAGGTGGTGCCATCCCTAGGCAGGTGGCCCTGGGTGCTTTAAGAAAGCAGCCTGAGCAAGGCCGTAAGCAGCGTCCCCTTCATGGCTTCTGTTTCCGTTCCTGACGCCCAGTACGTGTTTTGTGTTCCTTCCCCGAATGCCCCCAGTGATGGTGTGTAAGCTGTAAGCTGAAATAAACCCCTTCCCCCAACATACTTTTGGTCATGGTGTTTACCACAGTCAACAGAAAGCATGCTGGGACAATCACCAAGCCTGAAGCTGGGCAGATTGAGAACAAAATGCAAAAGAGAAAAATCTAAGGCCAAGGGGGGAGGAGGGTGACATGGTGACTGAGCCTTCGTCATTAGTGTTGTTCCTCAGCAGCTTAAACCTGCTGATGGGATGGTAAACGGCTCAGACATTAGAGGGTTTTGCTGCTCTTGCAGAAGACCTGAGTTTAGTTTCCAGCTCCCAGGTCAGGAAGCTCACAACCACCTCTTAACTCCAGCTCCTGCAGATCCAGTGTTCTCGTGTCTCCTCAGATACAACACCCATACACCCATGTGTTCCTCTCTCTCTCTCTCTCTCTCTCTCTCTCTCTCTCTCTCTCTCTCTCCCTCTCCCTCTCTCTCTCTCTCTCTCCCTACCTGTCTCTCCCCACCCCCACCTCAATTAATAGTGAAAATAATTCTTACAAAAAGGAAAAACCTGCCAGGCAGGACCTTGTAGGACCAGCACAGCATAAAGCATGTCTGTCAAGAACACTTCCCCTGGCTGGAGAGATGGCTCAGTGGTTAAGAGCGCCAACTGCTCTTCCAGAGGTCCTGAGTTCAATTCCCAGCAACCACGTGGTGGCTCCCAACCATCTGTAATGGGATCTGATGCCCTCTTCTGGTGTGTCTGAAGGCGGCGACAGTGTACTATATATAATAAATCTTAAAAGAAAGGGAGGGGCTGGGGTTTAGCTCAGTGGTAGAGCGCTTGCCTAGCAAACGCAAGGCCTTGGGTTCGGTCCCCAGCTCTGAAAAAAAAAAAAAAAAAAAAAAACTTGCCCAAGGTTCTCCTAATGGTGCCAGGCTGGTCACTGAGGTGTACTGGCCTTCATCTTCACTCCACTGTCTGCCTCCCACCACCTACGATCTAGTCAGGTAGTCAGGTAAGTCAACACTAACAAGTTATGTAACCGCCTTACCCATTCTCTCTTTCTGAGCATACTGCTTATATTGTCCAGCCTCCCTTGGAATCACATGAGTCCCTCATAAGCCATGTGACTGTTTTTTGGTTTTTTTTGAACCAGTGGTGTGGGGGAGGAAATGACACGGTGCCATCTCAAAGCACAGCCGTAATGTGTCCCTTGAGCCTGACCCAAGTTCGTCAGCTGAATGAATGCAGAGGGTCCAAGAGAAGACACCGAGATGCACAAGTCTGTATCCCCTCCAATGAAAACCACGGAAGGGATCATTCAATCAGATGATGCTTGGAGGAGGTAGAGATACACTCGGAGGAGTGTTTACTCCAGCAGCTAATGTCTCCCCAGTGCACCCCTGAAAATCCCCCTTCATAGCTCCGAGTGGATCAAGAGGTGCTTGGAATGCTTAAAGTCATTGGGATCGCCATGAAAGCGCAGTAGTCTTCTGGTCTTAGCCGGTGGGGAGGATGGGCGGGGGCAGTACAGCTCCCTTCCTGGTAGGCCCGGCTTTGAACAGAGCACTGTCACCTCCCCAAGTGCATGTTTCTTTCACAATTCCACCTCAGCCCAATCAAAGAGGTGTTTAGAACACAATCAGGGGCTCCAGGTTCCTGTGGACTTTGCTCTCTATTCCCTTGCTGCTGCGCCTTACGGCAGAACCTCCACCACTCCTCTCGGGCTGCGACGTCAACTAGAACGGCGTGATGCCAGTGATCCATGTCCTCGTCATTCACAAGCAGGCAAAGGAGGGTAGCGAAAATGACAACCATTTTCTCCAGCTTGCTATCTCCATGTTTTTGAAACCATTTTTTTTTTCCCGTTTCCAGAACACATGATCGTCCTTCTCCATAGGCTTCTTTCCATTCATAAATTCTGTATCATCGGCTCAGTTGTATGAATATCTGATAGCCCAGCTGGTGGCGCTGTTTTGGGTGAAGTTGCTGAAGGAAGTCTGTCACTAGGGGCAGGAGTTGAGAGTTCACAGCCTTGCCGCTTCCAGTTTGCTCTCTGCCTGGTGTTCATGGTTGAGGATGTGAGCTCTCAGCTTCCTATGCCTGCCACCACTTCTGTCCCTGGCTACCATTCCGTCTCTGCCAGGATGATGCTTACCCTTCTGGAAGGGTAAATCAAAAATAGACTCCTTTGTGACCTGATTTGGCCTTGATATTTTCTAACCTCAGCATCAGAAAAGTAACAGATACAGTCTGCTCTATGTCTCTCCTACCTAAATAACCACATCCTCCTCCCCCCTGTAGTCATGAAGGAGCAGATGGCCAAGCCTCCTTATCCTGGTGTCCTCATCAAAGGGGATGAGAGACCACCCGTACACAGTCATCACTCAATAACATGGGCAAAGCCAGGCTCGGTGATGTACACCTGTAATCCTAGATAGCCGAGCAGGTGGATCTTTGTGAGACAGAGGCCAGCCTGGTCTACATAGCCAATTCCAGGCCCACCAAGGCTACATACCTTGTCTCTAGAAAAAAATGGCTGTGTATGAGTGTATATGTTTGAATGCCCATTATAGCCAGAAGCTAGAGAGGTAGCTCAGTGGTATAGTAATGGCCTAAAGTGTGCAAGGCCCTGAATTAGATACACAGAGCCACAAACAATAGCAAAAACACCCAAACAAAAAGGGAAACTTATAGCAAGATGAGAACACACACACACACACACAGAAGAAAACCAGCCTAGAAACAAATGCTGCTTTCTTTTTAGAATGTAAACTAACCTTTTTCTGTCATACACAGATAATTTGCCATAAATCACACATATATGCATAATTTGCCACAAATCACACGTGTATGCATAATTTGCCATAATGCAAGAATATAGATTTTGAAGTTGCTTTTTTCATAAACACTAGCACATCCTGGACACTTTACACATTAAGGATTCTCCCAGGGCAGAATGTTTAACAGTTTCCCAGTATCATTATCATTTTTTTTTTAATGGAAGCATCTTGATTAAAAATAAAACATGGGGGGTTGGGGATTTAGCTCAGTGGTAGAGCACTTGCCTAAGAAGCGCAAGGCCCTGGGTTCGGTCCCCAGCTCCGAAAAAAAGAACCAAAAAAAAAAAATAATAATAAAATAAAACATGGGCTTGGTGAACTGGCTCAGCACATAAAACCATAGATTCTACAAACCTGACAGCCTGAATTCTGTTGTTGTAAAAATTTAAACATAAAAAAAGTATTGTTGTCTTTTACCCCGCTGGGTCTACACCTTGGTGCCCCAAGATATCTGCTAGATATCTTGGCGGAAACACAGCCCAGCCGCACACTTTCCTACACTCAAACCCTCACATAAAAGAACACACAACACAATAATCTTAGATCCAATTGGTAAGATATAATTGCCCACTTAAACAGACAAAGCCCGGTACCATCCATCCCTTAGGAACATTAATAACAACCTGTAAATACACAGAGCAGAATCTTAACATCACCTGCCATGGCTTCTCCCCTCTCTCTGTCTCTGTCCTGTCTCTCCTCCTTCCTCTCCCTTCTAACTTCTCTCCTGCCCATCCTTCCTTCTCCTCCAATGACAGGCCTCCTTCTATCCTGTACCTGCCCCTCACCTATACTTAACAAATTCAATGGAGAGGTGGTTCTGGTGAAGTCACCTGAGTTCTGAGTCCTTGACTAGGCAGCTGTCCTTGGGGCAGTGGAATTAGCATCAAAATACAGATAACTTCAGGGCAAGCCACAACAGAATTCAATCCCTGAAGCACACGGTGAAAGGAGTCTCCTGCCATACCTCTCCCCTGTACCCCTCTCACACACACACACACACACACACACACACACACACACACACACACCTACTTCATACACACACACATCACATCATGCACACTCATGTATTCATGCATGTACACATACACCACCCACACCACACACACACACACACCTCATACACACCACACACATACACACACACCTCATACACACACACTCACACACACACACTCACACACACACACACCCATACACACACATACACACACACATCACCACAGACACACACACACACCACACACACACACATGCACACACACACCTCATACACACCACACACACATATTACACACATGCACACTCATGCATTCATGCATGCACACACACATATAACCACTACTACCACTACTAATACTAGACTATAATAAATGCCCCCCAGGGTTGCCCTGTTTTTCTTTTTTTCACCATCATTGAGCTTCTCGGCAAGCAGTCCTCCATCCTCATTTTTTTTCTTTTCTTTTTTTTCCGGAGCTGGGGACCGAACCCAGAGCCTTGCGCTTGCTAGGCAAACGCTCTACCACTGAGCTAAATCCCCAACCCCTCCATCCTCATTTCTAATGATTTTCTTAGGACGCGCGAGAATACTTCAGTATTCAGACAGAAGGACGTGTGGTCCGACTTTTTCTTCCCCCTTTGACAGATAGCCACAACTCCACTAGCAGTGTATGAACATGCTATAATCACAGTAATAACTATTACTACTACTACTTCCTGGCCAAGAAGATGACTGTGGGGGGAAGGATGATAAGTATTTGCTAAAGGCTGTCCCACACCAGCTGTGTTTATTTGTTGAACTCCATCTCTAGGTCCGTGGACCAAACAGCCACGGTCCTTTAGGTTTGTAGTTTATATAGTGCGTCTTTCAACACCCTAAAACCTTGACCCAAGTTGTAGCTGAAGGAAAAAGGGTTTCTGGTAAATACGGTTTCCAGTCAGGAGCCCCAAGCCAAGTCTCCCCATCCCTCCTCTTCCTGGAGTGGACCACCTCTGTGGTTGGAACCGCTGGCAATCCATCAAAAAGGGAGGGTGGTTGACTTGGAGCTGAGACTGTAAGTGCTTATAAGAAATGAAAGACGTGGTTTGGGGTGAAAAAGTCATGCTTCCGGGTACAAAGGCAAAGCCACTAATAACCCAAGGATTCGGTGTTCCATCTGACCTGCTCTGATACGGTCCCCATAGTGACAGTCTCCATAAACAGCCTCAACATAACCAAACGAAACGAAACAACACAGAACAAAACAGAAAAAAGGAAGGAGAAAGTTCCACCTCGGCGATCTGGAGGCATTTTAGGGATCAAGGCAATGTCACATGGGGTGAATCCTGAACGCAGAATCTGTTCCTTTCATAACCGATCCTCCCTTCCTTTTGTGAGACTGAACAAAGGCTCAGCAGATCACAGAACGGAGCCCCGGCCCAGTGTCTTCAGGGTTCAGAAAGTGCAGCCAAGAGAACGGAAATAAATGGGTACGAACAGACGTTCAGATCGTTCTCCGCCTGGGACACTCAGCTGAGCCTTCTGTGGAGTCCAAGGGTGGAACGTGGCTCTGGAAAAGAGGCTGGGTCTCGGGCTCCAGGGAACTGGACTTGGTTCCTCGTCCCTGACCTTGATTCCTGAGCCAAAGGCAGTGATGGAGGGAAGCATCTTCAAGCCACACCAAGTCTCTGGGGCATCTGCATCTGCTTCAGATTCCTTTGCCGCTCCCAGCCTCGCGCTACTCTCTTTGAATCCCTGACTCAGCGAGCTCCAGTCCAAAGAGCAGAACTAGCTGTGTTATTTCTTCTTCTTCTTCTTCTCCTTTTTTTTAATGCCAAGAAAAAAACTTCAGACAGCATGCTTTGCCGACTTCTTCGCTGACCCTGAATTCTTCACTGACCCTGAATCACTTCCTCTTCCAGCTTTAACCCCTTGCTCCCCTGTCTTTCGGACCGCTAAACTAAAGAGCTGAACACAAAGACAGCCCGTGTTCTGTGTCAGCCAATAGGAACGGAATCCAAGTCTCCTGCCTGTCCGCAAACGGACATTTCTCCAGCGGGTCTGGGGCATTTATTCAACAGGTGATTGATTATTGAACACCTACTAGGACTCAGCAAGCCCTCGAGCTACAGGGATGAGCAGGAACGAGCAGGATCTCAGCCAGGATCTTTCTCTCTCTCCCCAGCAGTAGGAGTTGAAGCAAGGACCTCACTCACGCTAAGCACCTCTCCACAGCCACCCTCTTATTGGAGGAGGTCTCACAGTCTAGCTCTGCTTTGAACTCAAGACAGATCCACAGAGGTCTTCCCGCCTTTGGCTCCCAAGGGCTAGGACTAAAGTCGCGCACCACCACACCTGGTTTAACTTTTCATTTTGAGCCAGAGCCTCTGCCTTGGAAATGGTTGTGATTACAGGCCTGTGCCATCAGACCAGTCAGAGATGGAATTTTTTTTTTTTTTTTATTAAATTGTCGCTGTGTGAACGTGTGCCACCGTGCATATGTGGGACTTGGTCCTCACCCATCATATGGGTTCCGGCAATGGAAGCAGGTCATCAGGATTGGCAGCAGGCACTGGTCCTAGGACTCATATTCTTTTTTTTTTTTTTTTTTTTAAGATTTATTTATTATATATGAGTACACTGTAGCTGTCTTCAGACACACCAGAAGAGGGCATTAGATCCCATTACAGATGGTTGTGAGCCACTATGTGGTTGCTGGGATTTGAACTCAGGACCTCTGGAAGAGCAGTCAGTGCTCCTAACCTCTGAGCCATCTCTCCAGCCCCAGGACTTATATTCTTGATGAAGAGTACATTCTTTTTCTTTCCAATAGTTTATTTTTTATTCACTTACATTTCAATCACAGCCCCTACCTCCTCTTCTCCCAGTTCCTTTTGTGTGTGTGTGTGTGTGTGTGTGTGTGTGTGTGTGTGTGTGTGTGTTTTGAGACAGAGTTGTATGCAATCCAGGCTAGCCTAGCACGATATTGTATGCTCTCCTACTCTCCAAAGGAGCCCCTTCCATTACCACCCCAACCCCCCCCCCACCCCCACCCCCACCTGTACATCAAGTCCCAGGGGCCCTGGGCATATCCTCTCCTACTGAGGCTCAACCAGGCAGTACAGGTAGAGGGGAAGATTACATTCTTTTTTTCTTTTTTTCTTTTTCTTTTTTTTTTTTTTTTTTTTTTTCAGAGCAGGGACCCAACGGGGCCTTGCGCTTGCTAGGCAAGCTCTACCCTGAGCCAAATCCCCAACCCCGGAAGATTACATTCTTGTCTGAGTGCTGTGTACAATTCCTGTGAGCACAGAGCCTTCTCTGACATTTGGACATAGGCTACATTGTTTCTGTGGAGGCGGTAGAGACGTTAAGAGCGCTTGCTGCTCTTCCGAAGGACCGGAGCTATGTCTCCAGCACCCACATCAGGCCGCTCACAGCCCTCTCTAACCCCAGCTCCCGGAAACCATAGACCTCCATCCGCTCTCTGTAAGAGCGAGCATTCACAAACAAGCACATAGCGCATGCAGGCACTCATGTCTATGCATGCTTTAAAGTAACACACGTAAATCTAAAAGGATCGCATGTATTCCTCCCAGTGTTTATTTTTCTTTCTTGTACACTGTAGCTGCATCATCTGGCTTCCTAAGGATAAAAGCAGCTTCTTAGAGGATTCTTCTTCCATGGGATTCTATGCTGGCCCTGGCACGGCCCCCAGCAAGTGTTAGAGTCTGTTCAAGTATAACAAAATGTCATGAACTGATGCCAGCCACGGTGGTGCATGCCTGCAATCCCAGCAGACCAAAGCAATCCGTGTGAAATGTAAGTTAAGTATGAAGATGTAGCTTACTGGGTAGAGTACTTCCCTAGTGTGCAAGAAGTCCTGAGTTCAGTCCCCAGCATGAACTAGGCCTAGTGTTACCCCAGCGCTTGGCAGGCAGAGAAGTTCAAGGCCTTCCTCTATCTTTATAGGGAGTCCTGAGCCAGCCTGGGCTACATAAAACCCTGTCCCAACACACACACACACACACACACACACACACACACACACAGAGAGAGAGAGAGAGAGAGAGAGAGAGAGAGAGAGAGAGAGAAGAAATAGAAAGATGTCTATGTGAATTCTAGGGAGTAGAGTAAGTGGATTTCTTAAGCCGCTGACAGGGGGAGTACTTGGGATAAATAAGGATTACAAGCCACAGACGAAATGCCTTTCCCAGCATGCATGTGAAGTAGAAGCACGCTTATGTGAAAACCAGGGGGAAAACTCACGAGATTGTTCGTGACGTGCCATGAGATTGCCAGAATGTTTTCTCTCTCTCTCTCTCTCTCTCTCTCTCTCTCTCTCTCTCTCTCTCTCGTTACTAATCTTATTGTAATGCAGATAAATGACTTTTGCAACTTACAGATTTCAAATGAAACGAGGTCGGGGTGGTGGCACATTGCCTTTAGTGCCAGCACCCAGGAGGCAGAGGCAGTGGAGATCTCTGTGAGTTCTAAGCCAGTCTGGTCTACAGAGTGAGACCTTGTCTCAAATAGATTATAGGTGGATGGATGGATGGACAGATGGATGGACAGACAGGTAGATAGGTGATAGAAATTAATAAATTAAGAGCCTCTTCTCAGGAACTTAGCTTTGCACAGTCGGTATTTTTCAGATCTCTAACCAAGCCCAAATTGGTGAATTTCCTTTGGCATCTGCTCAAACCCTAGAGATGAACCACATCCCTTCTCCGATCCCTTCATGTGTGTGCTTTAGCATTCTCAACAGGGACATGTGATTTTAACATGTGTTTAGTGTTTTACAAGCTGGACATATGGCAGTGTACATCTGCGATCTTAGCACGCAGGCGGTCGAAGCAAGAGGGTCATGAGTTCAGGGATAGCCTGGCCTATATATACAATGAGATCTGAGCCATTTCGGCTACATAATTAGGGGCACTATCTGGAAAAGAAAAGTATTTTACCGAAGCCAAGTTTGATCAGGCAGCAGAGAAAGGAGGAAGGTTAGATGTTTTTTATGTCAGAGGATGCCAGCGAGTCCTTGGCTGAGGTCCCGTGTGCCGAGACTGTATGTATTTGATTCTCAGTTAATCCCTCACAACATGCAAGGCAGCTTTTACACAATGGTCCCGAGGAGGTACTGAAATTCAGAGGAGTCTCCAAAATTGCCCAGCCTCATGAGGCTGACCCTCCAGATACGGAAACTGCTGTTTGTCCTGTTATACTGACCAGTCTCCCGGGGCAATGCCACACCTCATAGAGCAGTGATGACCAGTCACCCTGCGGTATAGAAAGACTGGCTATCTATGATTGGCCAGACCTGACCAGTGACCCCGTGCTCTGCCAATAAGGTAGATAGGGATGGTGACCGACTGTCTCATCAGGACCACGGAAGAACCAAAGAGGGCAGAAGGGTGAAGCAAACTGAAGGAAGCCCAGCTGCTTACTCACGGCCTCACCTCCAGCAGTGTTACACCGTTGCTGGCTCTCAGGCCCGATCTTCTTCTGAGTTAACTCAAGGAGAGCACTCCTGACAATCATTCACACCCACACACACATGTGTGCGTGCACACACACACACCCACACACACACCGTGCCCTGTGTGCACTCACACTTGACCCTTCATTGTTTGTTTCAATAAGACTGGAGCTGTTTCCTTGCTTTGGGTAGAAGTCCGTTGTGTTTTCTGGACACTCAGACTTTGCCTTCTCAGCGTCTCTACAGTCTGTTTCTTTTCTTTTTTTAAAAAGATTTATTCATTTATTATATATAAGTACACTGTAGCTATCTTCAGATACACTATGAAGAAGCCACCAATGGGGTTTCTGGGATTTGAACTCAGAGCCTCTGAAAGAGCAGTCAGTGCTCTTAACCACTGAGCCATCTCTCCAGTCTGTTTCTTATAGCTGACCCATTTCTTTTGGGATACTCTGGTTTAATTCTAATCCAACCCCTTTACCTGGATGCCTGTGTTATCTTTGGGAGTTAAATGAAGGAGACTTTCATGTCGATCACCAAGGGGGCTTGGTTCTAAAACAGTCTGTGTGATCTTCACAGGCCAGCCTGGGAACTGGACAGCTGAACTGGATATCCTCCTGAGGGTCCCTGGGAGCTAAAAAGTTTGTGTTCCAACGGTCCTGGGAGAAGGAAGAATGTTTCAGAGCCATGGCTTCTCCTTGGATTGAATCCAGCCTACACAGAGCCCTTGGGACCCAAGTTGTCTACGTAAACATGGGTTCCTTGATGAGTTTCCAAAACTCAGGAACACTGTTTGGTCTGAACAGGCTGTGCGCCCTAAACCACCACTTACAGATCACCGGGGCCCTGTGTAAATATTTTAGCCACAGACTTTGAGAACACGGTGTTTTCAGGGATTTCCATCCTTTCTTTGCAAGACACGAATCCGAACTGTGCCACTTCTGTTATTAGATTAAAATTAATTGTGTGTTGTATCTCTTGCTGACAAGTCCAGGGCTCTAATTTGATTCTAACCGCTTTGGAGGTCATAATCCAGTACTTCTCTAGGGAGGTACAGGAGTGTGGGAGGAGCCCAGTAAGTAACACGCCCCTTCTTCCTGGCTAAATCCAACAGAGAAGGAAGAAGAGAGGGAGGAATCTAGGAAATGGAAGTGAAAAAAAAATATCCTGGGGAAGGACAATAAGGATGATTATGAAGAAGTGGGCTGTGGGTGTCCGTCTAATTGCCCTTGCTCAGTTAGGCAGGTTTAGCCACTCAAGCCAAAACCATGCGGGCCAGAGACTGACCCAGGCCTTAGAAGTCAAGCCAGACTACAGGACTGAAGGCATTAGGCACGCTGTCCCAGGGAATAAAAGAAAGGAAACTTTGGGTCTGCATTCTATGGCTGTACCAAAAGACCAAGGCCATGTAAGGTATAAAGGAAAGGGGTTTATTGGGGCCCCTAGTTCTAGAAGCCCCAGAGCTCAGTCCTGGCTTCTCCTCAGCTTCTGGTAAGAGCCATAAGGTGGCCCAACCCATGGAAAGAAGGAGCAAAGAAGTCAGCTAGCCTGTTCTCAGAACTCACTCCTGGGGGAATTACAAGAATCCTTCCATGACGGCAAGCCCCTGTGACCCAGACACCTCCTAAAGGTCCTATCGCCTCTCAGTGCTGTGACACCAGCAATGAATTCCAACAGGTCTGGCAAGAACAAACCACATCCAAGCCAGGGCAAATTTAGCGTCTCAGTTCCTTCTCTCCAGCCTATCAATTACTTTAGGAACTTCTCCTATGGGAATCAGTAAGTGAGGGGACCAAAGGGTTGGGGTATCGCTAGGTTAGAAAAGTGCTTGCCCCAGCATACACAAAGCCCTGGTTCCATCCATAACACTTCATAAACTAGGCATGGCCGTGCGTACTCGTAACCCCGGCGCTCAGGAGTTAGAGGGAGGAGGATAAGAAGTTCAAGGTCACTTCCAGCTACATAATGAATTCCAGGCCAGCCTTGGGTTACATCATACCCTGTCTCAATCTGCTAATCAACAAAAAAGGAGGGACAAAGCGGCTAAGACTTTACCTCCATGGCTTCAGCCCCGTGGAAACCTGAAGTTCACTACCAACACACCTTGAGGAATGGCCCAGAGTACACCATCCGTCACTTCCTCCGAGACCCCGGGTTTTGACAAAGAAAACAAAGCCGCTAGAGGCAGAAAGCAGGACGTGAGTATGAAAAGGAAGCTGGCCCTCAGGCTTAGTGTCAGTCTCCTAAAACTGGGGAGCTGGAGAGATGGCACAGTGGTTAGGAGCACTGACTGCTCTTCCACAGGTCCTGAGTTCAAATCCCAGCAACCACATGGTGGCTCACAACCATCTGTAATGGGATCTGCTGCCCTCTTCTGGTGTGTCTGAAGACAGCTACAGTGTACGCATAAAATAGATTAATCTTTTTTAAAAAAAAAAAAAAGTAACACTGGGCATGGCGATATAGTCTCATAATCCCAGAGCTAGTAGGCAGGCTGCTAACATAATAATAATAATAATAATAATAATAATAATAATAATAATAATAATAATAATAATAGAGGGATGAAGATATATAGCACAATTTGTAGGATTTTCCTAGCATAAGTGAGCCCTGGGTTCCATCATTAATACCACATTAAACTGGTGTGGTGGCACTGACCTCTAATCTCAGTAGATAAGAAGTGGAGACAGGAAGATGAGGTGCTCCAGGTCAACCAGTGCATAGCCTGGGCTACAGCATGTAACAGGATGAGGTGGGGGCAGGAGGATGAAATGTTCCAGGTCAACCAGTACACAGCTACATCAGGTAACAGGATGCCGTTGCTCCCAGATCTTTTTTTTTTTAATATTTTATTTATTTATTATATATGAGTCCACTGTAGCTGTCTTCAGACACACCAGAAGAGGGCATCAGATCTCATTACAGATGGTTGTGAGCCACCATGTGGTTGCTGGGATTTGAACTCAGGACCTCGGGAAGAACAGTCGGTGCTGTTAACCACTGAGCCATCTCTCCAGCCCCCGTTGCTCCCAGATCTTTACCGCTACACATTCACTTCCTGAAATTATAATTCTAAAAGCACAGCGTTTCCTTTGTGACCTTTTTGTCTTTTTCTGACCGAAAGCCTGTGTGTGCTTTTCCTGCCGGTCTAGGTTTTCCGAGTGTTCTCTGAAGACACCCTCCACGTCCATCTCTCTCTACAACCCCTTGCTCCCCTCTGTGCCTTACCTTAAAGGCGCGAGGGGCTGCGGAGACGGCTCAGTGGCTAACTGAGCACACTGCTCCTGCAGAGGACCTGAGTCAGAGTCCTAGCACCCACGCCACCCAGCTCACAGCGCCTGCAAACCCGGTTCGAGATCCACCAGCACTAGTTTCTGCAGGCCCTGGTACTTATAAGCGTGAGCCTACGTGTGTGTGCATGTACCACACGCACGCCAGGTGCCTAGAGAGGTAAACGAAGGCATCGGAGCCACAATCTGACATGGTTGCTGGAAGCCAAACACAGGTTTTCTGCAAGAACAAACCGCTGCTCTAACTACTGAGCTATCCCTCCAGCCCCAAGTAAATAGAATGTTTAAAAAAAAAAATCTAAAGAGAGTGGCTGGCGAGATCCATCACGCAGTCATTTAAGAGTATCACTCTTTCTGAGGACCTGAGTTTGGTTCCCAGCAGCCATATCAGGGGGCTCGCAACTGCCTGTAACACCAGCTAAATGAGTGATCTGATCTCTATAGACACCTGCACTCATGTATGTGCACACACACACACACACACACACACACACACACATGCACATACACACACACACATGCACACAAAGAAACACATACATACATGTACTTCTCTTTTATTTTAAGATTTGGTTTTATTTCATGTGTGTAACTGTTTGCCTGCCTGTGTATGAGCGCTTATATGCTAGCCTGATGTCCTCAGAGGTCAGGAGAGGGCATGAAATCCACTGGGACTAGATTTGCAGACAGTTGTGAGTCCTGGGGATTGAACCTGAGTCCTCCTCAACAGAAGCCAGGGCTCTGACCACTGAGCCGTCTCTCTGGGCCCCCACGGCTGACTCCTCTAAGACAGACTACGTGCAGGGACTCAGATAAGAGGGCCTCTAGGTTTCCGAATGAGAGGGGGCGGCCGGAATGGTTGCTTGTGGCTGCCAGGATGCTGGATCAGGCTCACGTGCACGTGAAGTTTCTCCATCAGCAAGGTTTCTATGCGATGAGCCTCACCTGACCTCATCTCGGGACGGCAGCAGGGACCAGACCGGCTCTGAGAGGCAGCTAGCTGACAGCACCCAGCTCCCACACCTCATCAAGCTCACCAGCCATTCCAGAACACCTCTGCAGCAGCCTCCAGAGAGATCCTGATGGGTTCCTCATCTGACTGGGGGAGATCCACGCTCATAAAAGCTTCCAGACCTCTGAAGCAATTTCCCCATTCCCACCTCCTCCCCTGTCCCTGGGGACCCTTCCTCTCTTGGCTGTGGAGGACAGAACGCACTCCATGCTCAGTGAGTACAAAAGAAGGAGCCCAGAATGGCAGCTCTTGGAGGGTGGGCCAAAAAAACCACGAGGGGTAAGTCCCCTCTGTGAAGCCTGAGAGTCCTCGAGGAAATAACAGATCTACACCATTAAGATGCTGATAATATCTGGGAGGTTGAGGGGAAGCCTGTCTACACAGTGAGTTCCAGGACAGCCAGGGACAGATATATAGAGACCCTGTCTCAAAAAACAAACAAAAAAACAAAAAAACAAAAAACAAAAAACAAACAAACAAAAAAAACCCCCAATAACAGGAGCTGGAGGGATGGCTCAATGATTATAGCACTGGCTGTTCTTGCAGAGGATTCAAGTTCGACTCCCAGCACCTACACGGTGCCTCCCAACAGATTATAATTCCAGCTCTAAGGTATCTGATGCCGTCTTCTGGTCTCTGTGGACACCAGGCATGCATTGGGTGCACAGTCAGAGAGCAAAACAAACAAAAGCAAAACACACACACTTACAAAATAAACTTCTAAAAATATTTAAAAAAGAAGTCAGAGGGCTGGAGAGATGGCTCAGTGGTTAAGAGCATCAACTGCTCTTCCCGAGGTCCTGAGTTCAATTCCCAGCAACCACATGGTGGCTCAGAACCATCTGTAATGGGATCTGATGCCCTCTTCTGGTGGTGTCTGAAGACAGCTACAGTGTCACATAAAATAAATCTTAAAAAAAAAAAAAAGGAGGGTTGGGGATTTGGCTCAGTGGTAGAGTGCTTGCCTAGGAAGGCGCAAGGCCCTGGGTTGGTCCCCAGCTCGAAAAAAATAGAAAAAAAGAAAAAGAAAGAAAGGAAGAAAGAAAGAAAGAGAGAAAGAAAGAGAGAAAGAAAGAAGGAAAGAGGTCAGAGACCTCTACCCCTTCTTATCATGGGAAACGGCACCATCTGTGAGCCTGAAAATAGACCCTTACTTCACACTAGACCTGTTCACTTTACTGTCTTGGACTTTCTGCCTCCCAGTCTTTGAAAAATAAATGTTGCTCACAAGCTGAAAGGAAAATTATACAGATTTAAGGTTTAAAAATATAAAATTAAAAGGGTAAGTTTCAAAATCCACAGACTCAGGGCTAAACTATAAAAAACAAGCCCAGACAAGTCCAGGCAGCCCTGCTGCTAGGACTAACAGACCATAAAGATAAAGAAAAGGAATACAGGAACCAGCCCAAGCTATCAGGACTGACTCATAAACCATCTAGCAGGAGGGCATCTCCCCCAGCTTACTCAGAGTCATACTTTAACCAGATGTCCTCCAGACCCTGATAAGCCCCTGGCTTCTAAAAACCCTAACGCCCCAGTCAGCACGTACTCTTCTGCTGTGTTGTGATCTCACTGCTATGTTTGAATGAGCCAATCACTTACAGCCGCGCCAAAACAGCCAATTGTGTGAAACCGCGCCAAACCCCCTAGCCTTCCCTATATAAACCCCTTGACTTTTGAGTTTTGGGGTCGACACCTCTGTCTCCTGCGCAGGATACGTGTCGGCCGGAGATCTCCATGATAGATCTCCGTAATAAACCTCGCCTTTGCTTATTACATCCAAAATGGTCACTCTGTGTCTGGTGTCCACGATTTCCCAAGACTTGAGTAAGGGTCTCTCTTCGGGGATCTTTCAAAGCCATTCAGTCTGACTAGTTCTGTTGCAGCAACCTGATCAGTTCTGCTGTGGGTTCCAGTCCTTGAAGGTCTTCCTTTAAAAAAAAAAATAATTGTTTATCATACATAAGTACACTGTAGCTGTCTTCAGACACACCAGAAGAGGGCATCAGATCTCATTACAGATGGTCGTGAGCCACCATGTGGTTGCTGGGAATTGAACTCAGGACCTCTGGAAGAGCAGTCAGTGCTCTTAACCACTGAGCCATCTCTCCAGCCCCAAGGCCTTCCTTTTTTAAAGCTAAAGTTTAGTTTTAGGGGTTTTTTTGTTTGGTTGGTTTTGGTTTTTAGTTTGTTTTTCAACACAAGATTTCTTTGTGTAACAGCGTCGGCTGCTCCGGAAATCACTCTGTAGACCTGGCAGAGCCTTGTACTCACAGAGATCCACCTGCTTCTGCCTCCCAATGCTGGGATTAAGGCGTGTGCCACTGGCTTCTCAGCAGGGCGGTTGTAGCAGCCGTAGTGTGTAGCCCAGCAGTGCACACCTTTAATCCCAGCACTCAGGAAGTAGATGCGGGTGGATCTCCGAGTTTGAGGCCAGCCTGGACTACAAAATGAGTTCCAGGACAACCAGGAATACATAGAAAAACTGTCTCGAAAACATACAAACAATCAAACAAAAACAACAAAAAACCTGGCTTCTCATGAAACCCAGGAGGTGCGCACTAGCAAAGGAGAACCTTGAATCGCTGATCCTCTTGCCTCTCAAGCGTGGAACTACAGACTCGCGCCTCCACACCCTGTTTAAAGGCCACTTTAAATGTCGTGCTTGAGGACATACTTCCCTTATGGAGCCATCTCTGTCCGTTCTTCATATTGTTTTGGCATTGTTCAGAGGGCCGTGCTGTGACAACGTCATGGCTAATAATTGATTAGGAGCTCCCTTCCTTCGAGATCCCAGGTTGGTTACATCCTGAAGGTCTCTATTCCACATCTACACTCAACAGGGAGGGAGGAGTCAGGCTGGGGAACGAGCAGGCTGCCATCCAATCAGTAGCCTATATTTGGAAGCATCTTCTTGTCTGTTTCAAGAGTGTCCATCGCGGAGAGAATATTCCCTTACTAACAGTTCCCCTGATGTTTCCGCAGCAGCTCATCCTTTCATTCTTTGGAAACAGTTTAGGAATCGGTTCCCTGACGAGCCGCGCGTTCCTCTGCTCTGAGCGGAGAACGCTCCCATCAGCCTTTGCGCTCAGGGCAATGCTGTCTGACCTGGGAGTCTTCTTCATTTCAGTAGTAAGTGCATTCGCAATTGGGTGAGACTGAGGGTGCAATGGTGGGGTGAGGGCCAAGTTCAGTAGTTTTTGAGCCCCTGCTACTGCGCCAGCCTCTGTAGCTAAGGCCAAGACACGAAGGTGAGTAAGCAAGGCCCTTGCCCTTGAGCCTTTGGGTGCTTGGAGCCAAACTTGGTCCTTCAGTAGAGAAGCAAGTACTTTTCGTTACTGGGCCATCTCTCCAGCCTTCTAATTTCCGTTTGTTTTTTTTTTTTGTTTGTTTGTTTTTTGTTTTTTGTTTTTTTTTGGGGGGGGTTGTTTGTTTCTTTGTTTGTTTGTTTTTGTCTAGGTGGGGAAGACAGGCAAACCCATAAGAGCAGCCAATAGAGGGTTTCCTATCTGGAGCCTTCGGAGGCCAAGCACCTGAGCGAGTGGTGACTGAGGGGGGGGGCATTAATTGTGTGGAAGAAGCTAGGGAAGGTTTCCTAGGCCAAGGGAAGTACCCAGTTACGCTTCAGTTAACTAGGAAGTTTGAATGTGGTGGGGGTGTGTGAGGTAGAGAGAGCCTTGATTGACTGGTGTGGAGCTGTGGACCATCCCGGAAGTGACAGGCAGTGGCTTCTGTAGACAAGGAGACATGACTGGGTCTAGACTGAGGGGATGCTCATAAGGTCTTCCTGCAGAGGATGGAGCTGGTGGGTGGAGAGATTATGAGATGCTGCCAGCGCTTGTCCAGCCGGCTTTGGAGGTAGCCTTGGGGATGGAGAGGAAGGAGGGAAGACACTCAGTGAATACAAGGTTTCCAATCATAAGCCAAGTACAAGGAGCCGTGCTTCTGGTCTCAGACTTTGGAGGTCTGGTATAGAGTCCTCCAAGGGCTTGGTCATTGTCACTTCTGGAGTGGTTGGGATCTAATTTACCTTCCTCCCATCCTTCATAAAGTCAGGTAGAAACATGAGCAGGCAAACTGGATTTGCCATTTGGAGGAAAGTCTCACTAAAATGGGCCCACGGACCTACTCCCAGTTTCCCACAAGGAACGTTCCCGGGCAACAGTGAATGCAGACTTTTCTCTGTCTTTCACGGCACCTGAGTCTTAACTACTGTCCCCTCTTGACAGAACTGTTGCTGTCACCTCCTAATGGGGCTGCTTTTATTTCTGTTCATTTCTGCATTTGATCCCAAAATTCAGGCCTGGCAGGGCCGCAGTGATTCTTAATTTTTCTACAAGAGTCTAACTCTGTAGCTCAGGTTAGCTTAGAACTAATGATGTAGCCAAAATTGGTCTCAAATTTGTGATGATCTCTCCAGCTCTGTCTCTCAAGTACTGGGACCTACCACATCTGGCTCAGAATGGTCTTTTAAAAATACATTAGAGGCCGGGTAGTGGTGGCACACGCCTTTCATCCCAGCACTTGGGAGGCAGAGGCAGGAGGATCTCTTGAGTTTGAAGCCAGCATGGTCTATAGAGCGAGTTCTAGGACAGCCAGGGCTACTTGGAGAAATCCTGTCTCAAAACAAAACACAAATTAGGGGCTCAGTGGTTAAGAGCACTTGTTGCTCTTACAGAGGCTCAGTTCCGGGCACCCACAAGGTGACTCACAACTGTCCCTAACTCTAGTTCCGTGGGAGCCAATGCCCTCTTCTGAATTTTGTGTGTATGGAATACACACGGTGCATATATATAACCATGCAGGCAAAGCACCCTGTGAGGGCTATTTGAGGTTGTCAACTTTACTACATCTGGGATGAACTACAACCCAGAAATTGAGGACTCTTGAGGCAAGGAGACAACAAGCCTTTTATCCGGATCTTGAGACTGGAAGACTCAGGACTTTGATTCAGGCCTTACGGTGGGATGACACATGTTTTTGATCTGGATTGACACATGCTTTTAATCCAAAACTGGAGGCACACATATAATCTGAGCCATACCTTCTTCTGGAGGCCTCCTATAAAGGACAATGGGAAGAAAGAAGGGGTTGTTCTTTTTGCCTGCTTATACTCACTTTACCAGATTCCTTTGTGTGTGTGTGTGTGTGTGTGTGTGTGTGTGTGTGTGAGAGAGAGAGAGAGAGAGAGAGAGAGAGAGAGAGAGAGAGAGAGAGATTCATTTCATAAGTTCTGAGAATCTAGAGAATCCTGACTAAAACAGATTTTGGTACCAGGAGTGGGGTATTCCTGTGACAGACCGGACCTTGTTTTGGGGGAGGATTGTAAAGGACTTTGGAATTTTGGGCCAGAAAAGCCATTGAGTACTGAGAGCTCAGTGGGATCTTCTGTGGAAAATTGGAGGATAAGAATGTTGAGAGCAGGGGTTGGGGGTTTAGCTCAGTGGTAGAGCGCTTGCCTAGCAAGCGGAAGGCCCTGGGTTCGGTCCCCAGCTCCGAAAAAAAAGAAAGAAAGAAAGAAAGAAAGAAAGAAAGAAAGAAAGAAAGAAAGAAAGAAAAAAAGAATGTTGAGAGCAGTGCAGAAGATGGAGGCCTGGCTAGTGAAATTTCAGAAGGAAATTTAAAGTCTCGATAAAGCGTTTGTTATTTTGAATTAAGATTCTGTGATTCTGGTTAACTGGGGCTGAAGAATCGGCGGTGATTAACAAGATATCATAACGACTAAAGTGAAACCTTTGATTTGTTGGAAATTTGCTGGAAACCTTGATGCTGGTTAGTTAGAGCTAAGAAATTAGTGGTGATTAAGAAGAGACCAGGGTTGGGATTTTAGCTCAGTGGTAGAGCGCTTGCCTAGGAGGAAAGAAGGCCCTGAGTTGGTCCCCAACTCAAAAAAAAAAGAACCAAAAAAAAAAAAAAAGAAGAGACCAGCATCACTGAGGTGAAATGTTCTGGTAAGTATTTTCTAAGAGCACAGAGCTGTGTTCCAGAGTCAGCCAATGATGGACCTCATGCTGTAGCTGGACTTGGTAATATGTAAGAGTCACCGAGGTGGTACTGGTTTTGAAGGTATGAAGAAGTCATGAAGAACAGCTGAAGCTTGGCGCTGTGAGAGGCCAGGGAAGGCCACTGGTGAAGGTGCAGCCTCAGTGGCAGCTGAAGGCCCAGGATTGAAGAGGTCATGAGGTCATGTAAAGATGTTGAGGACTGACACCAGAAAGAAAACCTACGAGAAACTATTATTGGTGGATGTGGTCTCAGTTACAGCAAGGAACCCCTGCAGTTTTGGACCATGGGATGGCCACCAAAAACAAACAAACAAACAAACAAACAAACAAACAAACAAACAAACAAACAAAAACAGCAACAATGGAGTGGATCCAGGCAGAGCCTTGAAGACAAGCCGTGTGTGCTACATAGGGCAGAGCTGGAGAAGGGACCCTAGAGAAGAGTCAGAAGATTGTGAGTGGATCCCAGATATTGGACTGTTGGAGTTTGAGTTTCCTTTGATTTGATTGTGACTATGCCCTGATTTTGTCCCTCTTGAATTAAGAAAATATCTTACTGGAGCCTACAGTTGAGAGATTTTGAATTTTAACAGCTTTGAATTTTAAGAGATTGGCTATTTTTAAAGGGAAGGAAATGATTTTTTTTTTAAGATTTATTTATTTATATGAGTACACTAGAAGAGGGCATCAGATCCCATGATGGTTGTGAGCCACCATGTGGTTGCTGGGAATTGAACTCAGGATCCCTGGAAGAGCTCTTAACCACTGAGTCATCTATCCAACCTATAAAAATGAATCTTTTTCTTTCTTTTTTTCGGAGCTGAGGACCGAACCCAGGGCCTTGCGCTTTCTAGGCAAACGCTCTACCACTGAGCTAAATCCCCAACCCTAAAAATGAATTTTTAATGTGTTTGAATTTGTACAGACTGTGGGACTTTTTTTTTTTTTTTTTTTTTTGGAGCTGGGGACGAACCCAGGGCCTTGCGGTTTGCTGGGCAAGCGCTCACCACTGAGCCAAATCCCAACCCCAACTGTGGGACTTTTAAAGTTATTTATATTTTCAATATGATATCTTGAGGATGAAAAAGAAAGGATTTTGGCTTAATGGTGGTGTTTGTGTACCAAGTTGACAAGAGGTCAGTTGTGCTGGGTGGTCTTGTGTGTCAATTTGACCCACACTAGAGTTATCACAGAGAAAGGAGCCTCAGTGGAGGAAATGCCTCCATGACATACAGCGGTAAGGCATTTTCTCAGTTAGTGATCAGTGGGAGAGGGCCCGGCCCATTGTGGGTGGTGCCATCCCTGGGCTGTTGGTCCTCGGTTCTATAAGAAAGCAGGCTGAGCACGCCGTGGAAAGCAAGCCAATAAGCAGCACCCCTCCCATGGCCTCAACTCCTGCCTCCAGGTTGTAGCCCTGCTTGAGTTCTTGTCCTGACTTCATCCAGCGATGAACTATGATCTGGAAGTATAAGCCAAATAAAGCCTTTCCTCCCCAACTTCCTTTTTGGTCATGGTATTTTGTCACAGCAATAGAAACTCTAACTATGACAAACTCATACGCATAGAATAAAATAAATTTAAAAATATAGGGAGATTAGGGGCTGGGCAGGCGGCCAGTCAGTCGTTAAGAGCACTTACTTCTCTACAAGAGGACAGAGGACCAGAGTTCAGTTCCTAGCACCCAAGTCAGGTAGCTCACAATCACCTGTAAACTCTAGCTCTGAGATTCGGCACAGCCTTTAGGCCTCTGAGGGTGCCAGCATCACCATGGTGCCAGCATCACCATGCACACCCCCGCACACTTGCATACACATAGACATATAATTAAAAATTTAAGAATAAAAATACACATTAGGGGGTTGGGGATTTAGCTCAGTGGTAGAGCGCTTGCCTAGCAAGCGCAAGGCCCTGGGTTCGGTCCCCAGCTCCGAAAAAAAGAAAAGAAAAAAAAAATACACATTAGGTGTCACCCCCTGTTTAATAGGCCTTTCCGTTGCCTGCCTGGCCCACGAATCTGCCCTCTGCCCACCGTGGAAGCTCCTCTGCTGTCCTACCCTTCTGGCCCATGTGTTCCATATGCCGGCTCTTGCCCCCAAGTTCCAAAGTGATCCCTGCATGTACCTAGGGCACGTCTATGTGACATCTACTCTGTGCCACACACTGGGAACTAAATGAACACAAATCTTTACTCCTGGGAAATATACATGTGGGGTGTGTGTGTGGTGTGTGTGTGTGTGTGTGAGTGTGTGTGTGTGTGTGTGTGAATGAGGTCTTATGTCCAGGCTGATCTCAACCTTCCCGTGACTAAAAGGGAAAAGTGATTTGTGATGCACAGATAATAAGCAAAGCATGCATACAACTCTGGGTTGGATCCCCAGTGTAGGGGGAAACAAAAGGATGTTAGGTGCCAGGGTTGGGGATTTGGCTCAGTGGGAGAGTGCTTGCCTAGCAAGTGCAAGGCCCTGGGTTCAGTCCCCAGCTCCGAAAAAAAGAAAAGAAAAGAAAAGAAAAAGAATGTTAGGTGTCCATCTAGTGCCAGGAGACTTGGAGGCCTCCAACTGTCACTGCCCATGATGACATTACCCATCACCACCCTGCAAGCTGCGTAGGAAGTGGCACAGTTGCCTCCACCACACGCCAAACACTGCAGCCTGCAAGGTGACACTGTGGGGTCTCTGAACACCACGTTCCAAGTGGACAGCTTTAGTGACTGAAGTTCCTCTCATCTGCCTCCACCTCTCGAGGGTTCCCCAGTGACAGCATCCTGGGGAGCAGAGCCTCTGAATCGTGGTAGACCTCTGGTGGATGTGGTTCAACTGTATGGTCGAGTGCTAGCCTAGCATACAGGAAGTGCTGGATTCGAGCCCAGGATCACAGAAACCTGTCCTGTTGGCAACTGTCTGTAACAGAAGCGCTCGGGAAGCACAGGCAGGAGGATCAGAAGTTCAAGCTCGTTATTGCTACCTAACAAGTTTGAGGCTAGGTCGGGCAACATAAGAAAGAGGAATGAGGGTATGTAATGTATGTTTACAAGGATTCAAATATTTACAATGTATGTATCAAATATTACTTGGATATATGATATACTACCAATGTGTATGCATTTTTATGCTTTTTAAAAATATATGTATGTGCCAGGCAGCACCTTTAATCCCAGCACTTGGGAGGAGGCAGAGGCAGGAGGATTTCTGTGAGTTCAAAGCCAACCTGGTCTATAGAGCTAGTTCTAGGACAGCCAAGGCTACACAGAGAAACCCTGTCTCGACAAAACAAACAAAAATATGTATTTAGTGTACTTTTGGGAGTGCAACCTATTCTTGCCGGTGCCCGTGGAGGTCTGAGAGCGTCAGAGCCCCGGAAACTGGAGTTACAGATGGTTGTGAGAACAGAACCCAGGTCCTCTGTAAGAGCAGTCAGTGAGCTTAACCACCAAGCCATCTCTCCAGCTCCCCAATATTTTTAAAGCACGAAGTTAAACAATCTTTTTTTAAATTATAGACTTTTGAAACTATTTTCTTTTCTTTTTTTCTTTAAAGATTTATTTATTTATTATAGATGAGTACACTGTAGCTGTCTTCAGACACACCAGAAGAGGGCATCAGATCCCATTACAGATGGCTGTGAGCCACCATGTGGTTGCTGGGATTTGAACTCAGGACCTCTGGAAGAGCAGTCAGTGCTCCTAACCACTGAGCTATCTCTCCAGCCCCTCGAAACTATTTTCAAATTATGTGTATATGTGACTGTCTGGGTGTGGGAATGAGTGTGCGGGTGGGTGGGTGGGTGAGGGCAGATGCCATCAGAGGCCAGAGGCATCAGATCTCCCTGGAACTAGATGGCAGGCAGGTGTCAGTGCCCCAACACCAACACATAGGTGCTGGGAACTGAACTCAGGTTCCCTGCAAAAGCAGAATACATTCTTGACCACCACTGAGCTCGCTCTCTCTAGTCCCTGGATAATCCTTTTAAGTCCTCAGACAAAAGCAGGCTGCTGTTTGGTTTGCCAACCTGGAAGGTCTGAGCAAGATTTATTTGTCTCTCCCATCAGTGGGAAACTTGAAGCGACACGTGTTCGGGAAGCTTCCTCTCCTAGCCTGCCTCTTAATTCAGATGATTTCTTTTGTCTTCTGATTTTTGCTTAGTCCTGACTTCAGCGGTCACCTTAAAAAGAAAGAAACTGCCTGATGTGTGTTTAGTAAACCCATTTGGGAACATGGTGGAAAATGTAAATAAATCATACTCGAGGAACAATGTAAACGGAACATCTGACGGATGCGGTCTTACAGGCTCGTGAGTTTCTAAGCATCGTCAAGCCATTTCTTCCAAGGATAAACAAAACCCCAGCGCCACATGAAATCTATCTCACAGGACAGGAAGAGTCAGCAAAACACCGGGGCAGATCCAAGGGGCACATTTCATATCCCTTTGTAAACAGGAAGCACACATTTCTATCAGTCAAGCCCTGATGAGTGGAGGGATACGGGCATGGGGGATGTGTGGGGTGGAGGTTGGTGGCTGGGTCTGTGAATGAACCAGTTAGGGCTGGGCAAACTTATTGTCTCACAGAACCCTGTGGGCCTGGCAAGAAGACTCAACCAGTTAAGGTGCTTGCTGTCGACCCTCTCCACATGATGGAGACTAAGAACCAGTTCTCTCGAGTGTCTCGTCTCTGACCTCCACACACATGCCCACTCATGCACACGTGCACACACACACACACATACACACACACACACACCTGTATGCACACTTACAAATAAACATAATTTAGAAATTACCAATTATAGACAGACAGTGGTGGCACATGCCTTTAATCCCAACACTCGGGAGGCAGAGGCAGGCAGATCTCTGAGTTTGAAGTTAGCCTGGTCTACAGAGTGAGTTTCAGGACAGCCAGTGATACACAGAGAGACTCTGCCTCGAAAGCATTGGCTTCTCTTTCAGAGGACTCAGGCTCAATTCTCAGCAGCCACATGGGAGCTAACAGCTGCCTGTAACTCTTTCTTCCAGGGGTCTGACACCCTCACCTAGACATCCACGTGGGCAAAATACCAATGCACATAAAATAAATAAATTATTATTTTTTTAAAAAAAGAATTACCATTTTGTTTTTCTTGAGCTTATTCTGGTTTATGAACCAAATAACAGTACTCCCGTTGAACATTTGCAGTAATGAACAAATGTTCATTTACATTGAGTGAAACTGAACTATTATTGAGCTTTTCTTTCTTTTTTTTAAAAGTTTGTGGGGCTGAGGAGATGGCTCACTGTGTAAGAGCATTTAGTTAGCAAGCATGAAGACTTAGGTTCAAATCCCCGGCATCCACATTTAAAAAACAAAAACCAACCAAACAAAAACCCATGGTTAAAAGTTTGTTCATGGGCTGACACATGAATGATACCTGGTGCACGCTAAGCCCATCTTTGAGTTGCACCTCCAGCTCCAACAAACTTTAACAGCATATAGACTATGTATATATGTATGAATGTATGAATGTATGAATATATGTATGTCAGCTTAAAAATAGTTCCCAGCCAGGGGTGGTGGTACACTCCTTTAATTCCAGTACTTGGAAGACAGAAGCAGACTGATCTTTGTGAGTTTGAGGTCAGCCTTGTCTACACAGAGAGTTCCTGGGCTATATAGTGAGACCCTGTGTCAAAACAAACAAACAAGGACTAGAGAGATGGTTCAGAGGTTGAGAGCCCTGATTGCTCTTCCAGAGGTCCTGAGTTCAATTCCCAGCAACCACATGGTGACTCACAACCATCTGTAATGAGATCTGGTGCCCTCTTCTGACATGCAGACAGATATGCAGAGCACTGTGTATATAATAAATAGATCATTAAAAACAAACAAACAAACAAAAATAATTCCTGGCTCAGAGGGATGGCTCATAAGATGATGAAGTCCCTTGAAACCCTCATGAGGAAAGGAAAGAACCAAATCCTGCAAGTTGTCCTCTAATCTTGTGAGGCCATGGTATACACACTTACACATACATCAACCAGCCAGCCAAACAACCAACCAAACGACGTTTCCAAGATGGCGCATGGTTAGAATCCTAGCACGTGGGTAGGCGAAGGCAGGAAGGTGGTTTGGGACCAGTCACGGTTGGGTAGGGTAAGCCTTATCTCAAAAACAAAAGGAGTGATTTTCCTTTGAGACAATGATGATCAGGGACATCTTTCAAAGTCCAGGAAATGTGTCGTCTGTCCTGAGCTCCGCTGTCAGGGTCACCTTCTGCTTTTCATTTCTCTCTGAACTACCAGTCCGTTTTTGTAGACACACATGAATCTTGTACACAGATATGCGCACCTTGTCTCATGGAAGGCAGTTAACCCCGGCTGTGGATGTTGGCCAGCATCTCCATTTGCAAACCTGCCTGCAGTTCTGTGCCGGCTCTCTATCTGATTAGCATTGTGGGATATTAGGACTTACTTCCCCTTCAGCTCCCAAGGGCTTCTGCCTGGCTACTTCATTCATTATGTTATCGGTTCCATCGAAATGTTGTAGAGTGCTTGCGTGCGCGTGCGCGCGCGAGCACGTGACAGACATTTGGAGGCTAAGAACTTGACTTTGGATATCATCTTCAATTGCTGAGTCTCTCTCTGAACCCGGAGCTCACGTATTCAGCTAGGTTGGCCAATCAATGCCAGGGATTCTCCTGTCTCTATGTCCCCAGAGCTGGGATTCCAGCTGCAGGCCACCACCCGCAGCTTTTACGTGGGTTCTGGGGACTGAATTTAAGTTTTCAGGCTTACAGAGCAAACATTTGACTGACGGCAATTTCCCCAGCTCCACCCCCAACTCATTCATCTGGCTTCGCAGATGGGAGTCTTTCTGGATCCTTCTCTGCTAGGTTGGAGTCCACACTCAAACATTCGCATCCTTCGCTATTGAGCTTTCATAGTAACTACGTCACAACTGTCAAGTTTTAAGTCTAACCTGTGAGCCCCGCGCGACCCAGGACCAAGTCTGGCTGGATCTCCGAGCCCACAGCTGGATCCTGCAGCAAACCCAAGCGCTAGAGCTGATGCCTCAGAATGCAGATGTGATGAGGGGCTGCAGAGCTGACCCAGAACCTGGGTTCCCCTGTCCTCTGATAGCCTACCCTCCCCGGATTCCAGGAAGCCCTCGGGAACATCACATCTCCTCAGGAGGATGCCCAGAGCCACTAACCTCTCGTGACTTTCTATTTTGTCGTCTTGTCATTTTTCCAAATCAAATTCCACAGACCCAGGTTTAAAAATAACCAAGAAATGGAATCTTCTTCACTGGGGAGTTTGGCAAAAACAAGCTCTCAACAAAGACCGGTGAGCCACTGGCTTCACCCGCTCTTCTGTTCAGGCCCCAGTTCAGCTCAGTTCAGGGCAGGGAGGAGCAGGGAGGAGGCAGGACTCCTGGTCACTGAGGACAAGGGCACCGAGGCCGGGGGACCGGCCCAGACTGGATGGGAGGCCCTCGCAGATTTTCAGGCACACGCCCTAGTAGGAAGACAGCTGCTGGGGGCTGTGGAAGAACCATTTGCCTTGGAGTCCTGGCTTGCTGGTCTCCAGCCCCACACTGGGCAAGAGATCAAAGGTGCCCTGCGGAACTGTCTCCATTAGTAATCCAAAATTCTAGCTCCTTCCCTGGGGAAGCATTGCCTGTGTTCCAGGCTGTCCTTCTCCGCCTTGACTCTGGAAGCCGGCTAGTGTAATAAGAATACTTTGGCTGAAAACCTACCTCGAATTTGATCTTAGCCAAACGGCTGAGAAGCGATAAAGACCCACCTCAAACATCCCCTCCCGACCACTTTTTTCCTACATGGTCTATTTTTCAAACTGTCATCTATTTTTTAATGTCCATTTTGTGGGTAAGGGGGAAAAAAAGGTGTGTTGGAAGGAAAGACGTTCAGTCCAGGAAAGGCCCGGAAAACGTTCACTTTGTGTTCCCTTCTTTGCATAAGCATCTCGGTCGCGGTCGCGCAGTGGGGTTTTCCTGCCTGTGATGGTGCACCTCCCTGTTAAAACACCGTGTGCTGCTTTTTCCTTTCCCTGCCCCTGGGCAAATTATTCCGGAGAATTTCTTTCCACTTCAGAGGGAAATAGCGGACAAGAAAAAGTGGTCTTGTGGTTGGTGGCCCCTGGCTCTGCGTGGATTCTGAGCTTTTTTTTTTTTTTTTTTTTTTGGTTCTTTTTTTCCGGAGCTGGGGACTCTGAGCTTTTTTGAGGTCGGGTCAGAGGAGAGGACAAAGCTCCACCCTCTGAAGGGAATTCCAAGGACCCAGCACCAACAAGAGGAAGACACTTCTTCCAGACCAATGGTTCTCAACCCTTCTAATGCTGTGACCCTTCCATACAGTTCCTCACGCTGTGGTGACCCCAACCATAAAATTAGTTTCCTTGCTACTTCATAGCTGTAATTTTGCTACTGTTATGAATCAGAATGTAACCGGTTTCGCATATAAAGGGTCGCTAAAGTGGGGGGGGACGACCCACAGGTTGAGAACCATTTTTCTAGCTACTTCGCATTATGAAATACCCTCAAGGTAGCGGCCAAGCCCCTTTCCAACCAGCCTGCTTAGTTCTCAGACTCCAGTTAGAGGCAGTGAGTGACTTCCCTGTTACAGATAGCTCAGAGAGGTGCAGTGAGGTGCCCCAGGCTGCACAGCAGTTAGCGGCAGATTTGGGAGCCGATTTGGGGTGCTCTTTAAAATATTTGTATGTCGTAGGTGGTGGTGGTGGTGGACGGTGGTGGATGTCAAGAGTCTATTCTACCAGAGGAGCAAGGTTTGGTCCACGGCACTAACATGGCAGCTCACAACCACGAGTGACTCCAGTCCCAGGGGATCGGACACCATCTTCTGACCTTTGAGGGTACCAGGCATGGACATGGTACCCAGACACACATGCTGGCAAGACCCCCCAGACACATAAAACAAAATAAATAGATCTAAAAACATCTTTGTGTGCACATATATGTCAGAACCCAGAGTCCCTCTAGTTTGCTCAGTCTAACCAGCTTGCCGGGGGTGTTGGGGGTGGAGGTGGGGGACCCCCAGTCTCCCAAGAGCTGGGGTTACAATAAGCCACTGCACCTACAGGTGATTACAGAGGTGTGACACCATGCCCTGACCACCTCTACCTCTGCTTATTTCATTTTTTAATTTTTCTTTTCTTTTTTTTTTTCTTCTTTTTTCTTTTTTTCGGGGCTGGGGACCAAACCCAGGACCTTGCGCTTCCTAGGCAAGCGCTCTACCACTGAGCCAAATCCCCAACCCCTAATTTTTATTTTCTTAATATTTATTTGTTTGTTTGAAACAGGATCTCACACTATGTAGTTGTCCTGGAATTCACTCTGTAGACCAGGCTGGCCTCAGACCCATAGAGATCCACCTGCTTCTGCCTACTAAGTGCTGGGATTAAAGGTATGCGCCAAATGCCTGACCGGACCCTTTTCAGGTTTTGTTTTAACTTACTTTACCAAGCATCTTTTCTGTGCCACCACAGAACACAGAGCCAGGTGGTAAGACGGTTCAGTAGACGCCTCATGACCCGAACTTAACCCTAGAACCCACAAGGTAGAAGAATGAACTAATTCTTCAAAGTTGTCCATTGAGTCCCACATGGGTACCATGTACCAAGGGTATGTACACATGGGTGGGGGCAGATAAATGTAAAAAGGAAAGATTCACCATGGATTGTACATCGTAGTTGGAGACAAATGACATAACACGAGGTCTTTCAAGGTAGGAGCTTGCCTGGTTCACCTGTGAGCAGAGAGGTCAGTGTGCCCGCAGCCTAGTGGGTAGAGGCCGTGCATAGGAAAAGGCCACTGTGCTCACAGGTAAGGATGGAGTTCAAGGGTGAAGGTGATGGTATGCCCAATGGGGTCCAGGTCAGGGGGTCAGATGTCAGGGTCATGGGAGCGATGGCTTCCTGATAGATTGGCAGGATCTGAGACTCTACAGTGTCCCGAGGTTTCCGTGAAGGCTAGAAAAGGAAGCCAGCATTTGCTGAGCAGAGCTGGGGAGGCAGATCTGGGGCTGCAGGGAAGATCAAGAGTTTGGTTTAGGGAGTAGGGAATCTGTGGTGAAACTGCTCTTTGCCCTGGGCTCTGGTAACCCAAATAAGAAATACACAATTCCATTTTAAAACTGATTAACTCTTTTTTTTTTTTTTTTTTTGGTTCTTTTTTTTTTTTTTGGAGCTGGGGACCCGAACCAGGGCCTTGCGCTTCCTAGGCAAGCGCTCTACCACTGAGCTAAATCCCCAACCCCACTGATTAACTTCTTAACAGCGTTGAATATTTCCTTCTGATGAGAATTTCAACAACAAAATGCTTCTCAGTAGGAGTAGGACCCAGTACCATCATTCACCAATGAAAACCTCCAATATATAACTAAGTAACAGCACACACCTTTAATCCTAGCACTCCAGAAGCAGAGGCAGGTGGATCTCTGAGTTCAAGAGATCCAGCCTAGACTACAGAGAAAGTTCCAGGGCAGCCAGGGCTACAAAGAGAAACCCTGTCTCAAAAAAACAAAAATTAAAAATAATATTTTTACTATTATTGCACTTACAGTTTTTGCCTGCATGCGTGCCCCTGTGTGCAGCACCGCTGGAGGCCAGGAGAGGGCGTTAGATATATGGAACTGGAGTTAAAGACAGTTGTAAGACTCCATGTGGGTGCTGGGAACCAAATCTGGTCCCCTCGAAGAGCACCCAGTGCTCTTAGCCATTAAGGAAGCCCTCTGGGCTCCTGGCTTTTTTTTTTTTTTTTTTTAATGTGAGTTTTAGGTTTCAAACTCAGGTCCTCAGATCCTCATACTTGATCAGTTAACATTCTTACCAATTAAACTATCTCCATGACAACATATTTCGGGCAGTAATAATTCACTGTTTTTGCTTCCTGGGTAATCATATACTGTTTGTATCTAAAATCATTATTCTGTGAAAAGTTTTACTAGTGGGATGGCTATTCTCGGTTGTTAATTTGACTACATCTGGATTGTTTGTTTGTTTGTTTGTTTGAGATGGTTTCTTTGTATAGCCTTGGCTGTCCTGGAACCCACTCTGTAGACCAGGCTGGCTTTTCTGCCTAGTGATGGGTTTAAGAGGGACTTTTTCTTAATTAAATCATCTTAGTGGGGTTGGGGATTTAGCTCAGTGGTAGAGCACTTGCCTAGCAAGCGCAAGGCCCTGGGTTCGGTCCCTACCTCTGAAAAAAAGAAGAAAAAAAATCATCTTAGTAGAAAGATCCTTTCACTGTTAGTTTGTTTGGGCACCATCAGTTTATTATAAAAGGGAGGTATGGAACTTACTTACATAATGAAATAGTTTAGAATGTCAGTAGAATGGCAGCTCTACATGACGCCATTTCTACAGTGATTTCAGTTCACATACTTTCCAAGAATGTCACCATCTCTAAACTAGAAATGGTCCCTGTCATCTAGACCTACTTTGGTGCCTCCATGCTCTGGGAGAAGAACTTTGTGTGATGGTTTATATATGCTCAGCCCAGGGACTGGCACTATTTGGAGGTGTGCCACTGTGGGTGTGGGCTTTAAGACCCTCCTAGCTGCCTGGAAGTCAGTCTTCTCCTAGCAGCCTTCAGGTGGAGATGTAGACCTCTCAGCTCCTCCTGCGCCATGCCTGCCTGGATACTGCCATGCTCCCACCTTGATGATAATGAACTGAACCTCTGAACCTGTAAGCCAGCCCCAACTAAATGTTGTTCTTATAAGAGTTGCCTTGGTCATGGTATCTGTTCACAGCAGTAAAACCCTAACTGAGACACTTTGTCCCCAGCTTTCACTCTGACTAGTTGACTCTCCCCACCGTTCACTTTGGCATCTGGTCCCACGGCTGCTACTGTAGCTTCCAACATTTTTCCTTGAGACTTTTCTGGAAGCACAAGGCCACCTGTGGTTACAGTTTCAGTGGCACTCCTTTCAACTAAGGCTCTGCCCAAGAGCAGGAGAAACTTTCCATGAAGAGAGTGGGAAGACCCAATTTTGTCTAGATCTTTAGAGGTGGGAAGATCCACCTTTAATTCAGGCCACACCTCCTGCTGGAAGCCTATCTAAAGGATACAGAAGAAGGAGGCTCTGTCTTTGCCTGCTTGTCCTTGCTTTCTATGGCAAGTCTGTTCCCTCCCACACTGGCAGTAGGGATGACTTCTTTGGGATTCCAGCATGTACTGAAGACCAGCTGAGACATCCAGCCTTGTGGACTGAACTACTACTGGCTTTTTGAACTTTCCTTTGCTAGACAGCCACTGATGGGCTGTACTACACTATTAAATACCCTTTCTCCTCTGTATAGATTTATTCTATCAGTTCTGATCTTCTGGGAGAATCCTGAATAACATAGTCAGCGTTTCGGATTCCTCATGATGTTCTTGGTGTAAAGGAGTTAAGTTCCCATGCTATGGGAGCCAGAGTCACACAGACAGTGCAACACCAGGAGTTTTAGATCAGGGCCACATCATTCTGAAGATCAGTCCCAGGACTAGCTATCAGCTCTAGCTTCTGAGTCTGCTCAGTGTTCTTATGGCCAAGCATAAGACTTTGGGTCATGGGGTTGGAGATTTAGTTCAGTGGTAGAGCGCTTGCCTAGGAAGCGCAAGGCCCTGGGTTCGGTCCCCAGCTCCGGAAAAAAAACAAAAACAAAAAAAAACAAAAAAAACAAAAAAAGACTTTGGGTCACCAGTGCATGGTGGTGGTTTTCTTTGTTGTTGTTGTTGTTGTTGTTGTTGTTGTTGTTGTTTTGTGTCTTTGTAAGTCTCAAGATGGCAATAAAGAATTTTGTCAACACAAGTCTGTAAGGGGATATTGGAGTGTGGGCTCACAGTGCTGGCTTTATAAGATTTATTTTATATGTATCACATATGTGTATGTGAGAGAGAAAGTGTGTGTGTGAGAGAGTGTGTGTGTGTATGTGTGTGTGTAAGAGTGTATGTGTGTGTGAGAGACAGTGTGTGTAGGTGTGTGTATGTGTATGTGTGTGTGAGAGAGGTGTGAGCGCACATGTACATGCGCACAAACTTGCCTATATGAGTTTATGTGTCATCAGAGGGCATGGGATTCTTGGAACTGGACCTGTAAGTGGCTGTTCACAGTGGGTGCTAGGAATCTAACTTGGATACCCTGGAACAGAAGTCTGTGCTCTTACAGCTTAGCCATTATCCAGCCCTGTTTCTTCCAACAGCAGCAGTTTCCCCAGCCCTGCTTGGGTCTGATGAGGTTTCTCGTGCTTGCTCCATGGCTCTTGAGGCTTCTGTGAAATGTCTGACGCAGTCAAAACTTAAAGGGCTGGAATTCGGTGCAGAGCCCAAACAGGCATGAGCGAGACACCGGGTTCAAACCTCAGCCTCACAACAAACAAATTCAACATAAAACAAGGCCCTGAGGTTAAAATGCCTAGCATATAAAAAACAAACAAGCAGGACAGATGGGGGGGGTGCACACCTCTAATCCTAGTACTTAGGGGCAGAGGCAGGCAGATCCCCTTGAGTTCAAGGCTAGCCTGGTCTACAGAGTTAGTTCCACAGAGAAACCCTGTTTCAAAAAAAAAAAAAAAAAAAAAAGGAAGGAAGGAAATATCTGACAATTTCACGTCAGCAGATTGCTCTAGGTAGCTGTTGTTGATAAGACACCATGGTCTTTCTGTAGGGCTCTGATCACCTCCAGAAAGAGCCACCCAACCCCAAAGAACAGATACCTCAGGTACCTGGTGTACTGTATGTACCCCAGCTCCTTCCCCTCTTTTCCTGGAGCATCAGTGAAAATGTGAACCACAGGGACAGTGGCTTTACGACAGACAATTGGCAGGTGGTGCAGAGTGCTTCCTAAGGCCACTTCCAGAGCCTGGTGGCTTTGGGGGTTTAGAGTATTTGATGCTCTAGAAGAGGACCCAGGTTCAGTTCCCAGCACCCATATTGTGACCCACAACCAGCTGTAACTCCAGTTCCAAAGAATTCAACATCTTCTGACCTCCACAGGCACTAGGCACATGTATGGTACACATACATACATACATACATACATACATACATACATACATACATGCAAGCAAAAAACTCCTACACGTAAAAATAATCTTTTATTTTAAAATAAAGTTTTAACACACACACACACACACACACACACACACACACACACACACACACACACACATATAGTTTGGGAAAGGCAACATGAGTATGCCAAGACACGTGTGTGGAAGTCAGAGGACTACTTTTGGAAGTCAGTTCTCTCCTTCCGGGGAGAGCTTCAGGGAACAAACAGGCTGCCAGGCTTGGTGGCAAGTGCTTTTAGACAGTGAGCTAGCTCACTGACCCAAAAATTAAAAGTTCCATGCTTTCCCCTTTTTTCTTTCCTTTTTCTAAGAGTTAAGAATTATTTTATTAACTTTAGTATTTAACTAACATAATTATGCATGTGTTTGTGAGTATGTGCATGTGACTGCAGATGTCTGTGACAGGGCAGATGTTTCTCCATCTGTTCTGTTTTGATTTAAACTGAAACTGAATTCCCTCCCTTTTCTACTCCACTGTGAAAAGTCCTGTGAGAAAGTACCCCAGTGACTAGGCTGAAATGCTTCAGCCAACCGCAAGTTTTTGGCTTCTGTTAAACCGCTTGCTTGCTTTACTTGTCCCTTCAACTGCCAACCAGGATATCTCTTTTTTTTTTTTTTTTTCCTGTGTTCTTTGCCTTAAAAATCTTCTGTAAAATATATTCCAGGCTTCTCTGTGAGAAGTGTTTCTCCCCAGGAGAGGCCAGCCAGCTTAATATAGACTCTCAGTTAGGCTATTGGTTGGACTGAGCAGTCTTTGGGTCTCTACCCTGCAACAATGTAACAGCTAGAGTTACAGGCCCTTAAGTTGTGAGCCGTCTGACATGGGTCCTCGTGATCTAACTGAGGTGAGTTACAAATAAGTTCAGAGCCAGGCACGGTAGCATATGCCTTTCATTCGAATGCTTGGGCTGGCAGAGGCAGATGAATTTCTATGAGTTCAAGGCCATCCAAGGCTACATAGTGAGCCTCTATCACAATAACAACAAACATTTGGTTCATAAAGAGATCACTACTCCAACTCAGGTCTCTCTCCATAAAGCAGATTTTTCTCTCCATCAAGAGTGTGATATTGGCAGAGCAAGAATATTGGGCCAAGGGCTGGAGAGATGGCTCAGCGGTTAAGAGCACTGACTGCTCTTCCTGAGGTCCTGAGTTCAAATCCCAGCAACTACATGGTGACTCAGAACCATCTGTAACGAGATCCAATGCCCTCTTCTGGTGTGTCTGAAGACAGCTACAGTATACTCATATATAATAAATAAATCTTTTTTAAAAAAAAACAATATTGGGCCAAAAAGGACACTTGGTTTTTGTTTTTGTTTTCTGAGGAAGGTAGTGATTGTCTTTTCCCATTGGATGGGGTCTGACCTCATAATCTTTGGAGGTTGGATTGGTTTTAAAGGAACTGGAGCATAGGAGGAAGAAAGCAGAAAGGGATAGGTTAATTCACTTCAGTTCCAAAAGTGCATGTGGGTCTTTGTGTAAACCAGGTTCGGTGTGTGGTGGAGAAGATGATTAAAATATTTACATATGAGGTGGTAGAAACTAAAACATTTGAATTCCAAGAGGGGCATGAAAGTGTAAACCTTTAATACTGGCAGGCAGAGAGGCAGAGGCAGAGGCAGAGGCAGAGGCAGAGGCAGAGGCAGAGGCAGAGGCAGAGGCAGAGGCAGAGGCAGAGGCAGAGGCAGAGGCAGAGGCAGAGGCAGAGTAAACAACAACATGAAGATTTGAATTCCTTGTTATAAACACCCAGTTTTATGATTCTAGATAGAAAAGAACTTAGCTGCTGAGCCATCTCTGATCACTTGGCCCCCCTTTTTTTTCTTCAATGAATGAAGATGACCTTGAACTTCTGATCCTTCCACCTCCAATCCCATCACACCAGTTTACACAGCGGCAGAGAATCGAACCCAAGGCTTGGCGCACACTGGGCAAGCACTCTACCAACTGAGCCACGGTCCCAGCCCCACGTTTCACTTTGAGAGGGGCTGTGGAGGAGCTGTCAGGCTGCCAGTCCATTGACTTCTCTTTAACGGGCAGGAGTGACATATCTAGCCCAGGCCAGGATGTGATTCAAAGTCACACAGCACACACCCCGGGTTGTCTCTGGAACCTTTCCCGACCACCTCCTTGTTTTTCCACCCAGATACTCCTTGTGCAGACATTTCTTGGTTCTCAAATCTCTTTGTACTGGCTGCAAACACAGTCTCTCTCCTCCACCCATCCCTTTGCTGGTCTACTGGGCATGACTCATTTTTCTGGATCCCAGCAGCCACGGAGTTCCAGGCCATTGCTCTGGGTCTTTGTCCTTGAAACTCACCCCCACAGACACACTGTTCTCCCAGGGAGTAGCCTATCTGTGGGATCCACTAGATGTAACTTGTCTCTCACTAGGACCATAAGGGTGGTGGGGCTGGCCTGAAGCTTTGAGAATAAAGCCACCGTTGCTTCCTTAAAAGAAAAAAAAAAAAAAAAACAGAAACAAAAACAAATCACCTCAATAGGGTTAGTGATAACCCTTCTATAAAGCTTTGCAACTTAGAGCATTTGTCTATTGTGTGGAGCCTGGGTTCAAAACACAGAACTACAAAAAAAAAAAAAAATCACTCCAAGACAAACTGTATGGGAAATGAACAAAAAGGCACAGTTGGTGGCCTGTGCCCATGACCCCAGCACGCAGAGGCAGTTCAAGGTCAGGGCTGCTCTAGGATACATAGTAGCTAAGTCTGAGGTTAGCCCGGGGTTACCCGAGTCTCTTTTCAAAACAGAGAGGAAGGAAGAGAGGCAAAAGAAAAGCACACGGGGCTGGAGAGATGGCTCAGTGGTTAAGAGCACCTGACTGCTCTTCCAGAGGTCATGAGTTCAATTCCAGCAACCACATGGTGGCTCACAACCATCTGTAAAGAGATCTGATGCCCTCTTCTGGTGTGTCTGAAGACAGCTACAGTGTACTTATATATAATAAATAAATAAACCTTTAAAAAAAAAAAAAAAAAAAGAAAAGCACACAGCTGTGCTTCCAGTGCACAGAGGTAGGAAACACAAATGAGTTTTAGGCTAGCTTGAAATACTGGCTATAGAGAGAGATCCTGCCTCAAAAACAAACAAGGGACTGGAGAGATGGCTCTCAGGGGTTAAGAGCACTGACTGCTCTTCTAGAGGACCTGAGTTCAATTCCCAGCAACCACATGGTGCCTCACAACTGTCTGTAAATCTAGTCCCAGAGGATTTCATGCTCTCTGTGATGGGATCTGATGCCTTCTTCTAGTGCACTCATAAATAAGATAAATAGACCTTCAAACAACACCAAACAACAGGATGGGAGAAGGAAATAGACTGGAAATGAGAGTATTGTGTAGGAAACTAGGAGAAAGTAACCCCTATCCAAAGGACACAGAGAACGTAGGGAGAAATGGGGAAGTCCTCAGGTTCTCCTTTTGTGACATGGGGTACGTTGAACTTAGCACAACAGACATGCAGGTCAAGTCCTCTGCCACTGAGTTAGACACCCTAGCTGACCCCAAGGTTCTTTGTACTGGGACAACACAAGGATACTCTCTGAGGAACAAAAGTCTAGACTTTAACCTAGATCTTGAAGACAGAGTTCGTTGTACGCAGGCCTTTGTGTTTATTTTATTCTATTCATATTTTATAATCTCTAGGTGTTTATTACCAGAGTTTTAGCATGGAACTTGCCCAAAGGAAGTCCTTGTTAAACACCTGATAGATCACTCTGTCTAACTCACAGAGCAGAACTGAAGACCTTATAGCATGAAAAGGAACTGTCAAAAGTGCTTGCTGTTGGGCTGGAGAGATGGCTCAGTAGAGAGGTCCTGAGTTCAAATCCCAGCAACCACATGGTGGCTCAGAACCATCTGTAATGGGATCTGATGCCCTCTTCTGACATGCAGATATATATGCAGAACATTGTGATATATATATATATATAGATATATATAGATATATATACACACACACACACACACACACACACACACACACACACACACACACAAACACACACACATACATCACACACACACATTTACAAGTGCTTACTGTGGACCTGAAAGATGCCTCAGAGATTAGCAGCTGTTGTTACAGAGGACCCAGGTCTTATTCCCACCATCCACATGGTTGCTCCCAACCACCTATAACATCAGATTCCAGGGAATCTGACGCCCTCTTCTGGCCTCTGTTGGTACCGCATAAAGGTGGCGCACACACATGCAGGGAAACACAAACCACAAAACGAAAATAAATCTAAGATCCGTGCTTACTGCTTTGATGAATAGAGATTCTGTTCTGTGGGAGGAAGAGGGCTCTTTGTAGAGCCAGAGACTGAGGAAGAGGTCCCCCAGAAACCTCTGCCGTGGCACTTAGCATTTCATAACTTCAAGTAGGTACATTTGTTTAAATGTGTGGAGGGGGTGTTTGGTATTGTTGTTTGGTATGGTTAGGGATGGAGCCCCAGGCCTCATGCATAGCTAGGTAATTGCTTTGCCAGTGATCTATGTCCCCACCCCAAGGTACATTTTTCAATTCACAAAGCCCACCCTGTCATTGGCTCCGTTTTGGCCTTTCGTTATTTTAACATGAATTTGGTTCCCATGAGGTCAAGACTTGATAATTACATTCAGTCTTTTGCAATTATTAGTGAGGAACCAGGTAACAGCAGTGACATTTAATATTTAATTGTTTTTGATCAGCATTAATTAGTCACAGATGCATACCAGATTCCCGGTTAATTAAATACTCTTGGGAACATATTGCAGGCTCGGGGATTGTAACCACATCAGAAAGTAAATATCCAACTTTCAAAGTTGGGCCCCAGAGACACAGGCGACCATGGAGAGGAGATTCCAGATGGCTAGAATTCCCTTTCCCTCAAAAGCAAACCTCCTGCCTCCAGGTGCCCAGATCTCAGATCTCAGTGTTTCTTCTGGGAATTTCCCGACTTCCCCCTTCTCCTTTCTTTCTCCTTCCTTCCTTCCCTCCCTTGCTTCTTCTCAATCTTACCCATCTCCATCACCATCATCATCTTAATTACTTCTACCATCTCTGCTGAGTCTGGTTTTTTTTTTTTTTTTTTTTTTTTTTTTTTTTTTTTTTTTTTTTTGAGAGAGTTTCTGTGTATCCCTCACTCTGTAGACCAGGCTGGCCTCGAACTCAGAGATCCACCTGTCTTTTCTGCTGAATCACTGTAGTGCCCTAGCAAACAAGTGATTAGTTGATTATTTCTCCCATACAAAACATGCCCACTATCACTGTGCCCTTCTCCGTGGTTACTCTCCCTTCTCACAATGACGTCATGCGGGGCTGGGTGGATTGAAGCCAGCCCGTAGAGTGCTGTGAGCCTCAAGTGTGAACTCCAGGACTGCTATGTGCAACTTCGTGGTGCTGGCATACAAAGCCCAACAGTGAGGAGACAGATGAGGGAGGAACAGAAGAGCTCCAGGTCCATCCTCAAGTACAAAAGAAAGTCTGAGACAAACAAGCCTGATCTACAGGAGACCCTGCCGCAAAAGTAAATGAAAGAAATGGTCTACCTCATCACCCAGACCAGTCCCTCACCTGACTCTCTCCCTTTCACATTCGGCTCTGGACGATTCGGTTCCAGTCACCCCGTGCGTAAAATCGTTGCAGGTGTCACTGATGTTACTTCCTTGATGCTGACTGATTCCAGTGGTCGATTCCCTAGGCTTTTATTGACCTAGAGAACTGTGTGTTTTGCTTTGCTTCCTTTTGTAGAGCTAGAATCACACTATGCACCTACCCTGTCCTTAAACTCCTGAATCTCCTGTCTTAGTCGCCTCCGAGTCCTAAGATCAAAGCACACCCTCCCCGTTCTTTTTTTTTTTGGAGCTGGGGACCGAACCCAGGGCCTTGCGCTTCCTAGGCAAGTGCTCTACCACTGAGCTAAATCCCCAACCCCCACACCCTCTTTTAATAGACGGGAAGTCTACAATATGTCATAAGCAAACACTATTCTTTTTGTATGAGGAACTCGAACATTTCGGCATTTTGGTACCTTCGAAGGTGCTTTACCCACGGAGTCTTGTCCCTGCCCTCCTTGCCCCCTCTTTTCTTTCATTCTTTCCGGTCTTCATTTTTAACTATTTGTATGCCACGGGCGTGCAGAGGTTGAAGGACAATCCTGGGTGTCAGTCCTCCACTTCCTCCCTACGGAAGACAGTCTCTAATTGCACTAGGTGAGCATCCTCGTGAACATCTGGGGGTCCTCCAGTCTCCATCTCCTGTCTCCCATGCCAGAAAAGCACTGGGGATTCCTGAAGTGAGGCACCACATCTGGCTTTACACAGGTTCTGGGCTTCTGAACTTAGAACTTAATGCCTGAGCAGCAAGCACTAATACAATGAGGCAGCTCCCCAGCCCTGTACCTTCTCCTTCCTAGGAGGCAGAGGTGCTGGGGTTCTTGGGAGATACCCTGGTGTGAATGAGAACTCAGCTATGTTTTTGTGCGCATGCGTGGCTGGCTCCGGGACCACCTGTTTGCTTTGCCCAGTCGCTTGCCCCATTCCCTTGCCTCCTCCCTCTTCTCTAATAGAGCGTGGGTTGGAAGCTTTGCCTCAGGCTGTGATTTCTAAGAAGCCCAGGCTAAGTCAACATTCCAGCGAGTGAACAGAGCAAGCAGGGAGAGGTCACAGCACAGCTGGAGATAAAAGTGGGGAGCTTAAAAAGTCTCCCCTTGGCATCCGTGGGAATTAATCCTCTCCTAGGACTCTCCAACACTGGGTACCTGACTCATAGAAGTTTAAACTCCCTAATATACAATGCTGCAAGATGAGCACGAAACCGGTTCACATCCTCCTGTTCTAGATTTGCTCATACTTAATATAATAATAATAATAATAATAATAATAATAATAATAAGAAGAAGAAGAAGAAGAAGAAGAAGAAGAAGGAGAAGAAGAAGAATAACAACAACACCAACAATAATAAAAGCTATGTGAAATTTTCACTGTTCTTATTTATTTTCATTGTGTGCGTGCGTGTACACATACCCAGATGCCGAAGCACTCATGTGGCGAACAAAGGAAAAACTTTCAGGAATCAGGGTTTAGGAAGCTAGGAACTGAGCTCTGGTCATCCGGCGGCGAACACCTCGGTCCACCCATTGTCTGACCTCATACGATGGAAACATTAATGTTGTGTTATTTAGGGATTAACAGGGAATACATGTTCAGCCTAAGCACAATTGTTTGTGATGCTGCAATGCTGGGGATTAAACCCAGCGCCTTGCACACACTGGACACACGCACTGGACACACGCTCTGCAACTACACACTTCTACATTTATTTTAACCCACAGTTGGGCAAATACATAGGTGTAGAACCTACAGATATAGGGAGCTGTGTTTTATTTTCTATTTTATTTGTTTATTAAGTGTAGCGCGCGCGCGCGTGCGTGTGTGTGTGTGTGTGTGTGTGTGTGTGTGTGTGTGTTTGAACAAGCAAATTTTTATTTAGGTCCAAAGTTACTTCTCTCCTTCCACCATGTGGGTTCCAGGAATTGAAGGAATCGAACTCGTGTTGTTAGGTTCGGCAGCAAGTGCTATATATGTATGTATATGTATGTATGTATGTATATGTATGTATGTATGTGTATGTATGTGTATGTGTGCATGTGTATGTGTGCATGTGTATGTATGCATGTGTATGTATGCATGTGTATGTGTGTATATATGTATGTATTGTAAAGATTTATTTATTATATATGAGTACACTGTAGCTGGCTTCAGACACACCAGAAGAGGGCGTCAGATCCCATTACAGATGGTTGTGAGCCACCATGTGGTTGCTGGGAATTGAACTCAGGACCTCTGGAAGAGCAGTCAGTGCTCTTAACCATGGAGCCATCTCTCCAGCCCTTATTTATTTATTTATTCATTCAGAGACAGGCTCTCACTACATAACTTTGGCTGGCCTGAAATTCGCTATGTAGGCCAAGCTAGCCTCAAACTCACAGAGATCCACCTGCCTCTGCTGGAATTAAAGTCTTAGGACAGCACACCTAGCCATCACATCTTTATCTGCAGAGCATCTCACCAGCCCTAGGGTTGAGTCTTAACTGGGAATCCAATCCCTTCCTACCTCCCTTTTCATTATTTTTTGCAGAGTTGCTGAAGTCTATCTGGTTCTGGTTCTGGCCTTGCGCCCACTATTCTATTACCAGCGCTGAGCAAGGGGCTTTATAAAATGTACCTGTGGAGCTGGGCATGGTGGTGCAAGGACTTTATAACTCCAGCCCTGGGAAGGCACAGGTAGGTGGAACTCTGTGAGTTCAAGGCCAACATGATCTACAAATGGAGGGCAGCCAGAGAGGTTACACAAAGAAACAAAGAAACAAATGGAAGCACCTGTGATGTGCTTGTCACTCGTCCAACTCTTCTAATGTCTTCACATCCCATTCAGAGAAAAGACAAAGTCTTGGCCAGGACTCCTTTGTGCGTGTTTCCCTCAGATTGGCTGTGCACTTCATTCCGGCCATCCTGTGTCTCTGAAGTGCTCAGAAGGCTACTGTCCCAGGATTTTTGCATGTACACCTCTCTGGGACCTTTAGAATCTCCCCAGTTATCTGCATAGCTTGCTCCCTCTGTCTCTCTGAAACTTAACTTGTACGATCCATTGCTTGTCAGCCGGAGAAAGCTTTATGGAGGAAGGGACTAAGGGTGGAGAGTTAGCACTGCTAAACTTCCTTCCTGAGGTATGATGGCTGTTCAAGGTTGTCAATCTGGAGTTAACTAGAACCCTAAAACTGGAAGGGATTTTTCGTAAATAATTTCAAGTGGGAAGACCCACTTTTAATCTGGGTCACCCCTTCTGCTGAAAGCCTACCTATATAAAAGACATGGAGGAAGAAGGGTCACTCTCTTTGTCCGCTCGCTTTCCATTTCTCTGACAAGTTCATTCCTTCACCGACATCAGAGCCGAATTCTTCAGGATTCCGGCGTATATGGCTGAGACATCCAGCCTTGTGGACTGAACCACTACTGGATTCTTGGTCCTTCTGCTGGTAGGCAGCCATCTGAGGACTAGCTGGATCACAGTCGTAAGCCGTTCTAACAAATCCTCTTTCTGTCTCTGTAGACTCATCCTATCCGTTCTGTTCCTACAGAACCCTGACTAAGACACAGGGGGAGACATAGCAAAGTTACCCCTTGCCTTAAGGTCCCGACGACAAAACAAGACATGGTTTGGTCAAAGTTCTCTCTGGGGAAGCACTGACTTCACTGGCTTTGGACTCTAACGTGGCTCTGGGGGTCAGAGATGGAATTTTAAAGGCAATCCCAGAGAGAGAAGCAAAGGAAGGTTAGAGTTGCTTTTCTTTTTTTCTTTTTCTTTTTCTTTTTCTTTTTCTTTTTCTTTTTCTTTTTCTTTTTTTTTTGGAGCCCTTGGGTTTGCTCTACCTCAGAAGTTCTTCATAACCAAGGTCAAGGTCAAAGTGACTATAGGTGCCACTGCCCTCTGCTGGAGAGATTGGCATCCTGCCCAAGACCTGTAGTTGGCTCAGGACCAAGGTGTGGTGTTTTATTTTTTGTTTTTTTTTTGTTTTTTTTTTTAAACTTTCCTGGCACATTAGGTCCCTTTGAGAATGTGAAGAAAGAGGGGGACCTTTAGAAGACTTGGATAGCAAATACATACACTAACATTTGTGAAAGGGCTGGGCTCAGTGGTAAAGTGCTTGCCTAGACTCTTGAGGCCTTAGGTGGTTCTGCCCCAAGAATGCATGGGGTGGAGAGCAATTTGCCTAGAGTTTCGGTCATTGACAGGCAGACTGTCTGCTACTCATCCATTAGTGTCCCAAGTGACCAGGTGACTTTAGAAGCTGACAGTTTGGTGGTCTAGCCCTGAGCACTCAGGAGACAGAGGGCTGGGAATCGGGAGCCATCTTCTGCCACAGGAGACCCTGCTTGGGAAAAAAACCAAAACAAAACAAAAACAACCTTAACCAACCACACAAATAAGATGTGAGTGCCAATACAAGTCTTCTGTGGTTGTGAACCGGGAGCAATTTAGAGGCAGACACCCAGCCCTGTTGTTGCCTGACAAAAAATACTTCCGCTTCCCCATCATTGAATTCCATGTTTAGAAAGATTTTCTCTGCTAAATAAACCAATCGTTTAAGAAGCGTTCTTTAAAAAAAAAAAAAAGAAATTCATATATATATGAATATATGATTATATATAAGCAAATATATGATTGTACATGAATATATGATTATATATATGAATATATGATTATATATGTATATATATATGAGATTAAGGGCAGGTGTGAGGCATGGTGGACATGCCTTTGATCCCAGCACTCAGGAGGCAGAGGCTGGCAGATCTCTGTAAGTTCGAAGCCAGCCTAGTCTACAGAGTGACTTCCAGGACAGCCAAGGCTACACAGAGAAACCCTGTCTCAAAAAACTAACAAAAGAAAGAAAGGAAGGAAGGGAAGGAGGGAAGGAATAAGAGAGGGAGGGAGGGAGAGAGAGAGAGAGAGGAAAGAAGAAAGGAAAGAGAAAGAAAGGAAGGAAGGAAAGAAGGAAAAAGAAAGAAAGAAAGAAAGAAAGAAAGAAAGAAAGAAAGAAAGAAAGAAAGAAAAGGAACAAAAGTAACAGAGCAGAGGAAGCCCTGCCTTCGCCTGTCTGCCTCCCATCTTACTGCAGGAGGGCTGGGGTTGCAGCGTCGGACACAGGAGCTCCAGTTTTTTACCTGGGATCATCAGGCTCACAAGGCAAGTGCCCTTAGCCACCGAGCCATCTCTCTGACCCTTAATCAGTGCTTGGGTTTGTGTGTGTGTGCGTGTAGGTGCATGTGTGGACATTGTGTGCAGTCCGCGTGTGTGCTCGACACCTTTTGTGTGTGTTTGCTCTATTTCCCACAAACACACACATGAAGGGGATCACTTGGGCTCTGGAACCAAATAAAACAGCAGGCAATATCTATACAACTCTGGGCACTCTGGGCACTTTCCCCTATCAGGGAAAGTCTGCCTCAGGCTGGAGAAATGGCTCAGAGGTTAAGAGCACCAACTGCTCTTCTAGAGGTCCTGAGTTCAAATCTCAGCAACCACATGGTGGCTCACAACCATCTGTAATGGGATCTGATGACCTTTTCTGGTGTGTCTGAAGACAGCTAAAATGTACTCATATTTAATAAATAAAAATCTTTAAAAAAAAAAAAAAGGGGGGGGGAACTCTGCCTCTACAATCCTGTAACTCAAACAGAGGGACTTTTATGTCACAGCTCTGACGTCTTACTTTTTCTTCAGTTCAGATACTGGCTGTCTTGCTGCGAAATAGTTTTCTCCCCCTAAAGACTTATTTATTTATGTATATGAGTACAATGTCGCTGTCTTCAGACCCACCAGAAGAGGGTGCCAAATCCCATTAAGGATGGTTGTGAGCCGCCATGTGGTTGCTGGGAATTGAACTCAGAACCTCTGGAAGAGCAGTCAGCATTTTTAACTGCTGAGCTCTCCCTTGGGCAATCTGTGAAATATTTTGATCACAGGAGTTTGTTTACCTGTTTGAAATGCGAAATACACACTCTCTGTGAAGCCACTGCCTGGTGGTTATTCCTGTCTGCTCCTAAACTCAGTCACCTTACTCAGAGATCCAGTTAAAGCCAACCACTCATTCAAGGTAGCTTGTGATTGCTAAAAGTTAGGAGCCTGGTACGGTGGCACAGATCTCTTGAAACCAGAATTTGGGAGGTAGAGACAGGAGGATAGGGGATTCCTAGCTAGCGTTGGCTACATTGTGATTTCTAGCTTAGCCAAGATCACATGAAATTCGTCTAAAAAACAAACCAGGGGGCTGGAGAGATGGCTCAGTGGTTAAGAGCGCTGACTGCTTGTTCTTCCAGAGGTCCTGAGTTCAATCCCAGTTACCACATGGTGGCTCACAACCATCTGTAATAGGATCTGATACCCTCTTCTTGTGTGTCTGAAGACAGCAACAGTGTACTCACAAATATGAAATAAATCTTTAAAAAAATAAATAAAAAACAAACCAAAGGAAAACAAAACAACACACCGGTGGGGTGGGGGCGGTGGGAGGTATGGAGAGTTGGCTCAGTAAGAATGCTTGCCACTCTTACAGAGTACCAGGGTTTGGTTGTTAGCACCCACATGCCAGCTCGCAACGGAATCAGACACCTCCAGACCTCTCCTCTGCACAGGAGCATGCGCTCCTCTGCCCACAAGCGTGTGCACTTGCACATGTACACGCGCGCACACACACACATGCAGTGATCCTATACTCACAGGGGCATATACACATACACATGAATGATGTGGTGGCAAACACCTTTAATTCCAGCACCCAGGAAGCAGAGGCAGATAAACCTCTTTGAGTTTGAGGGCAGCTCAGACTACATAGTGAGACTCCATCATACACACGCATGCACGCATGCGCCTTAAAAAGTTTTTTTTGGACAGGTCTCTGCTTCGAAAATGACCTTATTTTGTGACTTGAGATACTCTAGGCTTATCTTGTATCCTCCCCTGTCCAAGCTTAGGGTCTCAGTCATTTTTCTAAGAACCTATGGTGCGTGTTTGTTTATTTTTTTTCTTTTTTTTTTTTTCGGAGCTGGGGACGGAACCCAGGGCCTTGTGCTTTCTAGGCAAGCGCTCTACCACTGAGCTAAATCCCCAACCCCTTGTTTGTTTGTTTGTTTGTTTGTTTGTTCATTCATTCATTCATTTTTGAGACAGGGTCTCATATAGTCCTGGCTGGCCCAAATACCTCTACTGGGATTAAAGGTATGTCTCACTACTTCAAGCTAACAGTGTTTTACTTAGGAGCCTTCAAAGACATCTTAGAAAGTGGTATCCGGGGGCTGGAGAGAGGGCTCAGCAGTTCACTGACTGCTCTTCCAGAGGTCCTGAGTTCAACTCCCACCAACCACATGGTGGCTCACAACCATCTGTAATGAGAGCTGATGCCCTCTTCTGGTGTGTCTGAAAACAGCAAAGGGTGTACTCACATACGTAAAATAAATAAAATCTTTTTAAAAAAATATAAAAAAGAAGAGAAAATGGCGTCTGGCTGTGGATGCAGCTCAGTGGGTAGAGTGCCAGCCCACCCGGGTTTGAACTCCAGTAGCCATTAGAGTTGGAGTCATAGAGGCACCCAGGCCCAGAAAATGGTATTTAGGAGCCAAGATCTTGCCTTGCTTATCACTACTGCCATGCCTCTGAAGGCCCTGGTTCTGGGCGGGGTCAACTTATATACACACGGGGGCTGCGTGTTTAACTAATCATTGTGTTTGCTGTATGCTTGTCTTAGTCAGTATTCAGCTGCTGTGAAGAGACCATGACCAAGGCAACTCTTACGAAAAGAAATGGGGGTGACTTATGGTTTCAGAGGGCGGGTCCATCATTGTCATGGTGGGAAGCATCCGTGGCCCGCTGGCAGACTTGGTGCTGGAGAGGTAGTAACGCATCTGCATTCACAGTCAACAGACGAGAGGGGGAGGGGGACGGGGAGGGAGAGGGGAGGGGGACGGGGAGGGGAGAGAGACTGGACCTGGTTGAGCATCTGAAATCCCACTTCCTCCAACAAGACCACAACTACTCCAAGAAAGACCACACCTCCCAATTCCTCTCAAGTAGTCGTCCCCTACCCAATGACCAAGCATTCAAATATGAGCCTATAGGGGCCATTTCTTTTAAACCACCTCAGTGCTCACGTGCGAGCAAACGTGTGCGTGCGTGCGTGCGTGCGTGCGTGCGTGAAGGCCGGAGGAGGCCACTAGGCGTCTTTGATTACTCTTTATTTGTTTGAGGCAGGTTCTCTTACTGAATTTACAGCTAAGCTGGCAGTCAGCAGATTGTAGTAGCCATCCCACAGCGCTGGCGTTAAGTGCATGAAAGATCAACCACGCCTGGCTTTTTCCTATGGGTCTTTCTTTGAGATCAGATTCAGGTCCTTGTGCTTCACAGCATGACCTGCTGAGCAAGCTCTCTAGCCAATTCTGTTCCTCCTCCTTTGTGCTGGGACAGGGTTTTTCCTGGCTGTACCGAGGCTGGTCTCAAATTTGCAACCCTGTGTCGGCCTCCTCAGAGGGGGGATTATAGGCAAGCAGAATGGTACTCGGTTTCTACATCTAATGTTAAATTACATTAAATATTTTTGAACTTCCTTCCTTTCCCTGTTTGTAATTTCTTTCTTTTTTTTTTTTTTTTTTTTTTTTGGAGCTGGGGACCGAACCCAGGGCCTTGCCCTTGCTAGGTAAGCGCTCTACCACTGAGCTAAATCCCCAACCCCCCTGTTTGTAATTTCTGCTTTGAGAAACGTATTTTTCATTTGTGAATCACTGATTTTTTTTTTAAACTTAACTTTTCAAAAGATTTGTTAGTACCCAGGAAGCTGAGGCAGGTGAATGTCTATGAGTTCAAAGCCAGACTGATCTGCATAGGGAGTTCCAGACCAGCCAGGGCTACACAGTGAGACCTTGTCTCAAAAGTAAGCAAAGAAGCTGGGTGGTGGGGACACACGTCACCCATCTTAGCACCCAGGAAGCAGAGGCAGGCGGATCTCAGAGTTGGAGGCCAGTGTGGTCTACAGAGGGAGTTCTAGGACAGAGAAGGCTACACAAAGAAACCCTATCTTGAAAAACAAACAAACAAATCAACACTCAAGCAAACAAAAATAAATGTTTTATGTGTGTGTTCAACAAATACATATGTATGTTATTGTACTGTATATGCATATGTTTAACATACACATGTATGTTATTGTATGTGTGTATGTACAATATACACATGTATAGTGCTGTATGTGTGTTCAATATACATATGTATGGTACTGTACATGTGTGTGTACAATATATATGTATAGTACCGTATGTATGTGTATAATACATATATGGTACTGTACATGTGGGTGCACAATATTCACATGTATGGTACTGTACATGTGTGTGTACAATATATACATGTATGGTACTGTATGTGTGTGTACAATATATACATGTATGGTACTGTATGTGTGTATACAATATTCACATGTGTGGTACTGTACATGTGTGTACAATATATACATGCATGATACTGTACATATACATGTAAAATATACACATGTATGGTACTGTACTTGTGTGTACAATATACATTTGTATGGTACTGTATGTGTGTGTACAATATACACATGTATGATACTGTGTGTACAATATACACATGTATGATATTGTGTGTGTACAATATATACATGTATGATACTGTTTATGTGTATACAGTATACACATGTGTGTTATTATATACTGATTCTTCTGTTCTCCCACTGGTTTTTAGTTTATGGAGGCTCTCACAGCATCTAGGCTGGCCTCTAACTCACTCTGCAATGAAGTTGAACTTCCTGCCTCTTCCCCAAGCTAAGATTAAGGTGCATCACCAAATCCAGCTTTCTTTTTAATCCAAATCCAGGCTTTCTTTTTAATTAATTAACTAAAAGTCTTTTGGCAATGCTGAAGGTGGAGTGCAGGATCCCCTACATGTTAAATAAACACTGTATCAATTTAGTTACAACCTCAGACACCTCCCCCAAATTTCTCTTTTCTTTGTTAAACTGGAGCTGTGTGCACGCACGCGTGCATGCCATGACACACCCTTGGAGATCAGAGGATAACACGCTGAGGTCTGGGGGATGGTGCTCAGGTGTCAGGCTTGGTGGCCTTTACCGCCGAGTTTTCTCAGTAGCCTTACTGTGCACTTAGGGAGACCCATACCAGGCTGCATGTGTAGCAATCAGAGAACGACTTTCCGGGAGTCAACTCTTGACTGATGTAGGGTATGGTTGAAGGTAAGGGTTTTATCGTAGATTGAGGTGAAGTACAGCCAGAGACAACTGCAAGAGAACTGAACCAGGCCATGAGAGAAGAGTCAGGGGGGAGGGAGCAAGAGAGACCACAGAGGCAGATACCCAAGAGAGCACATGGCTAAAACAGCTGGGTTATATAGAGATAAAAGCTGAGGGGATCGGGCTTAGCTTAGGATGAGTGCCCGGAGTGCAGAGGGGCCTTCTGTGGGAGATTTAGGCAAGCCTCAGTATGAAGAAGGCCTTCCTCCATGGCAGTCCTTGACGAGAGAGACAGTCCTTGCTTGTCCAAACTGCTTATTCATGGTGGAAATGGATGGGTACAACTTACTCAGGGTAAACTAGAGATTAAATACCTTTTGCAGGAAGGGATGGCCCTCAGGGCCCATCTAGATACCTCATTAGCGTGGAGAATTCTGGGTTTCTACATTACGTGACCAGTTGTCATGGTCCTCTTAGTGGGGAATTGTGGTCACATGCTCCAGGACAGGAGCTGGGCTGGGAACAGATTCAAATACCTAACCGTTCTCCATTATGAGAATTTCTGGGGTTCTTTAATCTGCTGAACCGTGCCAGTTTTTCTGTCTGGTGACACTGTTCCACTTGCCCCTCATGTCACCACATCTGGGACTATATTCTTGATTACATATTCTTGATTACATGTTCTGAAGAACAAGCATGCCAAGCCAGGAGGTGCATGCACTTTGTTTTCTCCTAACTCCATTGGCTAGAGTCTGCCCTCACAGTCTTTTGTGATCGGCTAGCTTTAAATGACTCCAGAGGAGGGAAATAAAGGGGCTGACCCCTTTAATTTTGAGAATGCAGTGGGGGCGTTTGTAAAAACAAAGTCTTAGAAGGTTAGGAGTGGAAGTAGTTAAAACATTTGCATACGTTTTTGAAGTTGAGAGAGATTAAAGAAAATTCCTTGTTGTAAATATAAGTTTTATATTGTTTGATAGACAGGACTGATAGTTAATGCTTCTTAGACACTAGTATGAATGAATAGACATTTCATCTGGAGCAATTCATAACGGTGGTCAGATGGAGGTGTGAGAACCAGCATTCTGAACAGGCAGGAAAAGATGAGGCCTGGAAGAATCAGAACCCTCAGAATCAGGGAAAGTGGTGTCACGCAGGTCTGAGTAGAGAGACATGGACGGAATGGCCGAGGAAGCAGGGACAAATGCCTTCGGGTACAACAGTTAATAAAAAAAAAAGAAGTATTTGTGTAGTGAGATGTTTGGTTTCTTTTAAAAAAACACAGAAATAAGACTGTGCTTTTGTCTTAATCCCAGGTGTGGGATGTGGGGCTGCTTCACATTGTCCACAGCGGCTATGATTTGCCTCAAGCTCTGACAGGGGTACGGTTCTGCCAGCTGCAGCTAGGTAGTTTCCGAGATTGTGTGACGTTTGGGAATCCGGGGACTTTTCAAAGGGTTTATAAATGCTAGGGCCTCAAGGGGCAGGTTGTTGGTTGGTTGCTGTTAAGTAGTAAGCACAAAGAAGAAACAAGGATAAGAAATTAGATATCGGGGGTTGGGGATTTAGCTCAGTGGTAGAGTGCTTGCCTAGCAAGCCCAAGGCCCTGGGTTCAGTCCCCAGCTCCGAAAAAAAAGAAAAGAAAAGAAAAGAAAAAAAAAAGAAATTAGATATCATGTTGGAGAAGATCAAACTTGCCCCCAGGAACTCAGTACCCCTCATTAGTAGGAAGTAGTCTAATGATAATGTTACCTGCAGTCCAGTCTATCCTTTTCTGTCTCCTATCTCGTGTTAGGAAGTTGAACGGGTGGAAGAAAAGGGGTGGAAAGGGGTGAAAGAAAGAAGCCACAAAGTAGCAAACGCTAGTTATACTTTTGGACTGTTTAAGAGGCTCGGCTAGTAAAAGCACTGCCTCCCAGTCTAGTGATCTGAGTTCAGTCCCTGGCACCACAGGGCAGGGGAGCACCTACTCCCACTAGCTGTCCTCTGACTCCCACATGTGCCATTATAGGGCGTGCTCACGCACACACATGCTGTATAAAATGCGGGGCGGTGGGGGGTTGTTTTTAAATCTATTTGTATGTAAGCGGTTCATGCTCAAATAAATACTCCCACACCATGGCCATGCAGGCAACCTTACTTAAACTCGGTCCAGGCCGTGTGTGGTGGCGCACACACTTAATCCCACAACTTTGAGGCAGAGACAGGTGGATCTCTGAATTCAACGGCAGCCCGGTCCACAGAGCCAGTTCCAGGACACCCAGGGCTACACAGAGAAACTCTGTCTCAGAGAGGTTGGGGTGGGGACACAAAACCAACCAATCAAACAAACAGCCAAACCAAACCCTCAATGGGTCCTTTAAAAATATGTAATATTTATATACTATGTTTTATTGCATACATATTATACACGGATCTTGTGAGGAAGAAGGGGTTCAGTGGGTATAAGATGGGGGATGAGAGAGGGCAACCGTGGAACGGGTGGGGGGGGTAAATGGTGAAAATAATTATATACAAATATGAAAAACCCAGGAAAGGCAAGGCTTCTGGACTCTGGGTGTCCAAACTCTGGAAGCTGTCAGTCTTTGCTACCCTCCCGCGTAGCTCCAAGGTCAGGGTCACCCCCAGCTCCCAGGCAACCTGTCACCTTGACGACGGAATGAAGAAAAACCGGAAGACAGGGAAGACGGCCGTAATCTCGCGATATTCGGCGCGCCGGCCCTAGCCGGAAGCTTATGGTGGCGGCCGGCTCTCGCGAGACTTACCATTAGTCGGAGCGCGGGGGCCGGCCGTGAGGCGCGCTGGAGCTGCCGGAGGGGAACATGTCGGAGTCCGAGCCGGGCAGAAAGTGGGACCGGTGTATGGCCGACGCGTTAGTGAAGCTAGGTGAGCGTATCTTTCTTCGGTAGGCCCTGGCTGGAGCCGAGCGACCCGCGCGCGGACGGAAAGCCGCAGGGGTCAAGCCGCGGCCTGCTGCGGTCCGGCAGGGCGCGCTGAGCTGCGGGGCGCTGACAGGTGACTGTCAAGCCTGGAGGCGAGGACGATAGGACGAAGGGCGCGGGCGGCCTTCGGGGTGGGTGGAGGTGCAGGCCTGGGGGGAGCAGCGGCGCTCTGGAAGTGGGAAAGCGTGCGGGACGCGCCAGGGAGCTCTCACTCCATGCCCCATGTCACCTGGTTTGGGCGAGCAGCCTGCCGGAGCCCACACTGTTCCCCAGCTGGGAGAAAGCGGCCTTCGAAGAAGGTCATAGGGGCGTTTAATAGCCTCCGCCGGGCCGCGGTGGGAATTGCTGGCGTGCTCGGCCTCATTTATCCGAACCCGACTCAGGTCTGCAATTGGAGGCGGTGGTTATACTCGGGATGAATGGCCCCAGACTGTACCATCGTGGCCACCGCAGGCCCCCTTGATAGTCCAGCTTGCCTTTTCGACACGCGTTCTGTGACGACACACTTTATGAGGTCATGGTGTCGGGGAAGGAGGATCGGCGGGTGTCCCATATAATAGTGCCGGTGATGCACTGCTCAGTACAGTAGCTCGTAAGTGTCCTTCCACCTTGTGAGTTGGAGTTCGGTGAAGGAACTTGCCTGAAATCTCGTTGCCGATGTGTGGCATAGTTGAGAATTTCCCCCAGGATTTCTTACTTCGGGTCTCAGGCTCTCTGTTCATCCTCATCCGCTCCATCTTTCTCTTGTTGATTGCCTGCAGGTATTGGTGTGTAGGCCAGAGATCGATGATGAGTGTCTTCATCAATAACTCTTTGCCCTATTTATTTATGTAGACAGTGTAGACCTGGCTGGCCAGGAAAACTGTGTTGATCGAGTTAGCCATGAACTCAGACACCCTCTGCTACTGCCTAGAGCTTGCTGGGATAAGAGGTGTGCACCAGTACAAGGGATTCTCACAGAAACTGAAGCTTATCAATTTGCCCATTGAGCTTTTATCGGCCTTTTCACCCTGCCCAGCATTTTTGCCTAGGTGCTGAGGATTTGAGCTCAAGTCTTCTTGCTTTTAAGGCCAGGGATTTATCCACTGAGCTATCTCCTCAGTTCCCCCAGACTCTTTTTTTCTATACTAACATTTATTGTTGCAAGTTAGATCCCCACCCCCACCCCGTGTTTTTGAAACTGGTACTCACTGGTACTTACTGTATAGCACTGGCTGGCCTTGAACTAACAGATCTGCCTGACTCTGCCTCATGAGTGCTGGGAGTAAAGGTGTGTGCCATCATACTTAGGTTCATGTTTTATACTTCTTGCATGGAAATTATTTAAGAGCGTATAGGATTATATCCTTAGATGAAGATTATCAGGAAAGAATGAAATCATGAGCTCAGAGAAAGTAGATATGTTTTCTGTTTTTTTTGTTTTGTTTTGTTTTGTTTTTGTTTTTTTACTGTGTTCCCTAAGCCCCAGAGGAGTGAGGGTAGACATTCAGGATGAATTAGTACATGAGGAATTGATCAATTACTTTTAAGATTCAGCCAAGACCAGTTCTGCCAGGAGGAGCAAAGCTGGCTAACGACCCTGAGCCTTTTTTCCTGTGTTTAAATTGTCACTAGTGTGAACTTCTAGTGGTTCAGATGGTTAAGTGAGCTGGCTTGCTATTAGAAATGAATTATTCTGGAAGTGGCCAAAAATATTATTACTTGATGTGTATGGGTGTTTGGCCTGCATGTATGGCTGCACATCACGGACATGTCTGCTGCAGGAAGAGATCAGAAGAGGCTGTAGGATTGGCTAGAGCTGGAGTTAGAGACAGTGGTGGAGTTGAGAATCGAACCTGGGTCCTCTGCAAGAGCAACTGGTGCCCTTCAGCACTTAGCTCTCTCTCTAGCCCAAAGTATTAGTTTTAATGGTTTGCAATTTGAAAGAGGATTTAACATTTATATGCCAACATAGTTCCTAACCAGTGTGGTAATGGCATTCAGAGTGCTCTTTGGAGTCTGCAGAGGTGTGGTTTAGGCCCCCACTTTCTTCCCTATCTGCACTATATAGTTCTTCTGCTTTGGTTAAGGTCTCTTCCTCCACCTGAAATGGAGATTAACTTAAAAAGATAAGAAAACTAGAGAGGCCAGGCATGGCGACACGCTCTTGATCCCAGCACAAAAGCTGAGGCAGGTGGATCTCTTCAAGTTTGAAGCCAGCCTGGGCTACATAGATAGATAGACCCTGCTCAAAAACAAACAGTGGCCTCTATGGGCTGGCTTGCTATTAGAAATAGATTATTCTGGAAGTGGCCAAAAATATTACTTACTGTTATGGGTGATTTCAGTAGGAAGGTATGTAAAATCCTTAGCACAGGGGCTTCCAGTACATACTCAGGAGATGGTGGGATATAATAGCAATGTCAGTGGGCACCTGGGGTAGTGGCAGTAAGTGAGGCTAGACAGGGTGAGAGAGCAGGTCAGAGGGCACTGAATGGAGGGCTGCAGAGTCCTTTAGTGAAAGACCTTTTACAATGGCTGGGATTTGGATAGTATTTTAAATTTAAAAAGAAAAATTGAAAGTGTTCTCAAACTTGAAGTATGGGAGGGGTTGGCCTTGAGTTCCTGATCTGTCTTATCCTCCTCCTAAACCCTCCTCAGCCTCCTCAGCACTACCAGGTCCTCTAGACGTCAGTAAAACATGAGTGAGTATTTGTAAGGTGCATGAGCTGTTTCTTAGGTTAACCAGTTTTCTGGGTAGTGCTACTTCTGTGTACTTAGGATGATTGTCTCTCTCCTCTGTCTTCATTTCTTAGAAGAATAGCACAGGGCTGGAATTTTCCTTCATAGTAATTTTTTTTTTCTTTTTTTCAGAGCTGGGGACCGAACTCAGGGCCTTGCGCATGCTGGGCAAGCGCTCTACCGCTGAGCTAAATCCCCAACTCCACCTTAGTTTTTCCTTTGTCCCTCCATTTGTATTCCTGGGCACCAAACTCAGGCCCTAGAGCATGCTCTCCATGGCAGAGTACAACCCTCCCTCACACTTTTACCCTTCTCCTTGGTCATGTTCATCCATAAATCTGACAGTCTGCGCTACAGTCCTGTTGATACTTAGGATGTTGGTCAGTACCTGTCTGCTGAGGCTGCGGACGTTTTCCCTAGGAGTGGGGGTTGCTGCCTGACGTCTGCAGTTTGCTTCTGAACTTGATTATCCATCCTCTCTTCAGGAACAGATGCTGTCCTGTTCACTCACTTTGAGGGAGGGACGTGGCAGTTGTCGCATGTATTGATGAGAATTTCAGAACCTATATTCTCTGCCCATATCTGAGTATATTTATTAACTGAGTCAAGTAGCATTTAAAGTAAAAGGTCAAGTATATTTTGTGCCAGTTTTTGCTAGTTTACATATATGGTAAAGTATCTTTGAACTCTTAAGGGTTTTTTTGTTTGTTTTAGTCTTTTGTTTTGTTTTAAGAAAGGGATTCCCAGTGTCCTGATTGTCCTGGAACTGGCTCTGTAGACCAGGCTAACCTCATCTGCCTGCCTCTGTCATGTACCACTACCACTTCACTGTGGGACTTATTTTTTTTTTAAACCAACTTTTATTTTTTTGTTGGACATGAATTATGGTTAAGAGATCTTAGCATTAAAGTAGTATTAAAGCCTAAAAGGCAAAGGAGGATTGCCATAAGTTCAAGTCCAGTCTGGTCTACAGAGTGATTTCCATGCTCCCCAAGGCTACACGGCAAGACCTTATCTCAAACAAACAAAACATAGAAAGTGGTGTGAGTAATGCTTGGGAGTGGTCGGATGATGTTGCTTTAAGAGTAGTGCCAGAGCCTTACTGCAGGAAATTAAAAAGGAGTGAAGAATATTACAGTTTATGAATGGCATGTTCCATTAGTTTTATGTGAATGCGTCATTAATGGTTTTTGCTAATTTTATGGATTTATTTTTAAGTTTTATCAGATTTATGGGTTGCTCTGGTTTTCTTTCTCTACTCAGTTTTAGAGCTATGCAGCTCGGTTTCCTTTTTTGTGCTGCATTCTTTATCCTGTGCGCAGCCATGAGTGTGACAGAGCATGAAAAGACACAGGTGCTTAGATTTTAGTTTCTGAACAGGGTTTCTCTGTGCAGCCCTGGCTGTCCTGGAACTCACTGTGTAGACTTGACTGGTAGGCTGGCCTCATCACAGACATTGCCTGGTCTGCTTCCATGGTTCTGGGATCAAAGGCGTGTACCAACCACTGCTGACCACTTAGCTCTATTAGGGGCATGGAAGGTAGAGCGCCCAGGATTGGAGGAGCCTGGTCGTCCTGCCCTCTGCAGAGCTGCTGCTCTCACCCGGGTTTTAACCACTCTGGGCTGCATGGGAGATCATTCATTTTCTTTGTGTGTGTGAGTGTTGGTGCGTGTTTAAGTGTATGTGGGGGCAGAGACGGAAGGATGGACACACCTTCAAGGTAGACTACAGAATGAGACTGTCTCAAAAATAAAAGAGTGGGGCTGGAGAGATGGCTCAGTGGTTAAGGGCAGTGACTGCTCTTCCAGAGGTCCTGAGTTCAAATCCTAGCAACCACATGGTGGCTCACAACCATCTGTAGTGGGATCCGATGCCCTCTTCTGGGGTGTCTGAGTACAGTGTACTCATATACATGAAATAAATAAATTAAAAAAAAATAAAAGAGTGTACTTTCCCAATATGTTAACACTAGTCATTATGCTAAGCCCGAGAGGGGGTGCACATGTAATGAGGGTCTGGGAAAAAGGGGCAGCACTCAAGCTCTAGCTTGAGAATATATAGACTTTAAGAAGGTACATTTGGAGAAGACTGTGTTCCAGTTCCCAGAAACTGCCTGCCCTGTGTCCCAGAGACAGGAGAGAAAATCTAAGCTGGTCGGTGGTGGAGAGCACTGGGAGGCTGAGGCAGGACAGTCTTGGAGCTTGAGGCTAGCCTGGTGTACATAGTTCCAGGACAGCCAAACACTACACAGACAAACCCTGTCCTGGTGAGATGGGGTGGAGTAAGGAAAGGACCTCTGGGTTATCCCAGGGGTGGGTGGCAGCAGTGGCAGCTGGAGGTGCGCTCAGCACACATCAGTCCTCAGCTGCGGTAGGCTGGACGGACATTGCTCACATTTCTACCATGAGGATATGGGTGCCCATGCGCCTGAGAGCTCTGGCCACAGTGTGTTCAACCCTTTTGTCTCCTTTCTAAGCCTATATTGTAGTTACCATTTCTTAATGCAGGGAGCATGGGGAGCCTGTAAAAGAGCTCAGGTGGGGAGGGGTCAAAATTGAGGCAAAAAAAAGTAGAAGGGAGGAGGTCATTGATGGGTGTCTTTAACCTACTAAGAAGTTTGGATCTCATTGTAAAGACCTCCCCCTCCTAACCTCCCACCCCGAGGATCTTGCTGTGTAGCCTGCTCACACTGCTGTTCTGGCCCTACTAAGTTTCTTTTGTGTTGTTGTTGTTGTTTTTTAAGCTTTCTTTCTTTTTCTTTTCTTTTCTTTTTTTTTTTTTTTTCCTTTGAGACAGCATTTCCTCTGTGTAACAGCCTGGCCCTGAACTCACAGAGATCTACCTGTCTCTGCCTCCAGAGTGCTGGAATTAAAGGGCTGTACCACCATGCTCAGCTTAAAAGATTTATTTCTTTAAATTATTTTTGAGCCTGTGCAGTGGCACATGTCATGAAGGCACTGTGTCTGTGCACGGGTGTGTATACATAAGGGCAGGTTTCCCAGAGTCCAGAGGCAGACGTCTCATTGGCTGGAGCTGCAGGCAGTTGTGGGTCCACTATAAAAACAGAGCTGTTCTGAACCATCTGTCCGGCGTGAGAGAGTGTGTGTACATGCGTGCATTTTCTCATGTCTGTAGGTGATGTTTCTCGTGTCTGTGGTTTCATGTGAACTTGAAATGTAGAAATAGATTCTGCTGTCACTCTAAAATGAACTTCCAGAAAGCAGTTTACCTGTCAATCTTTAAAGAACTGCTTTATTGCTGGGCATAGGTGGCACATGCTTTTAATCTCAGCACTAGGGAGGCAGAGGCAGTTGGATCTCTGAGTTCGAGGCCTGTCTGTCTACAGAGTGAGTCCAGTACAGCCGAAAAACAAAAACAAAACCCAAGACACACCAGCCTGCTTTGTTGAGGTGTACCTCAAACACTATTAATTCTGTTTAAAGTATTCACAAAACTGTACAGACTGCCTCAGTCTCGTCTCAGGACACAACTGTTCCCATCTGGAGCCCCCAGCCCAGCCCCAGACATTTTGCATAATGAAAATATACCCTTTATGGCACAGGGTGTGGCTTGTGCCCGTTATCTCAACACCAAAGGGCATAAGTTAGAGGATTGCTTGGAGTTCGAGGCCAGCCGGAGCCACAGTGTAAGACTAAAACAAAACATGAGGTCCTTGATGTCTGCATTATTTCGTTAATTCAATGTTTTCTTGCCCTTTTAATGATTACTTTTCAGTGTGTGGGGGATGTGGGGGGATAAATATGCAGTGCCCACAGAGGCTGGAGATCCCTGGAGCTGGAGTTAGGTGACGGTGAGCAGCCTGAGGTGGGTGCTGATTGGTTCCAGACGGGAGCAGCACCCACTTTAATCACTGAGCCAATTCTCCAAGCCAGCTTAATGTATTCACAGGTCATCCATGTTGTCCTATGTGCCAGTATGTCATTATTTTTGATACTAAATGATAGGTAGTGGGATGGCTCATCCATTCACTTAAGTTACAGTGTGTCAAGAGAGAACGCTGGCAACTTAGTGTGCACGTAGAGGGCAGAGGATGGTTTTTGGGAGTTGGTCCTCCTTCCACTGTGCTCTGAGGTAGGGTCTCTCTTGATTTTGTCACTTCCCTGTGGAAGCCAGACTTCTGGCCTGCCAGCTTCTGAGTGATTTTTACTGTCTCTGTATCCTCTCTTGCCAAAGGACTGCTAGTTTGATACCATGTACAGTTTTTTACCTGGGTGTCAGGAAGTGGAACTTGGGTCACCAGACTTGAGCAGCAAGTGCTTTTTACTCACAGAGCTGTCCTCCAGAATCCTGCTAATACTTTTGATTGTTCTGAATAATGTTGCTATAATTGACAAGGTGAGGTGGAAGTTTCTGGATATGTCAGGTAATGCAGTTGCATGTGTTGTTTTGCTGATGAAGACTTCATGTCATATTTTGCGAAGGTAAGACCCATGGAAGGAACTTGCTATTTGGAGAAAGTATAAGTCGGACTCAGAGACAGTGACAGCACTCTTGCACAGCTAGTCGTGCGGTACTTTGTTGGTCTGGAGTCTTTGCTGATCCTCACTTGGTTGAGAGAAACAGCAGAGAACTTCTGCTACTGTCCCAGTTGGCTCCCTCTGACTCCTGCCAATTTGGTGAGCGCCTGGCTGTTTCTGCTGGATCATCCAACTGCTGCTGATTTGTGTTTGGTATCCTGACAGTACTAAACTGGTATGCTGGTATCCTGACAGAGATTGAAATCACCCCAAAGTATAATTCTAAACAGGCCTGCACCCCCTTGTCCTGTTTACCATCTTTTCTCCCCTACCTTTGGGCGGTGGGCTACAGGGGAGTCACAGTGTTTAAGAACTCATATTTGGAGGAGTAGGTTCCTGTTTTAAAAAGTAAGCCCTCGGGGTTGGGGATTTAGCTCAGTGGTAGAGCGCTTGCCTAGCAAAACACAAGGCCCTGGGTTCGGTCCCCAGCTCCAAAAAAAAAAAAAAAAAAAAAAAAAAAAGCCTACAAGGTTTATTCAGACAAAGGTTTTTATTATTTCTCTTGGGTATGTGCCTAGGATGGAACTGTTGGATTGTGTGACAGCTGAGCTTAGCGTTGAAGAAACTCATTAACTGTTGTTCCTTAAGAGGAACATAGTAGAAATTCAGATATCAGAAAAATCACTCATGTACATGAGAGTAAATTGTTAGGAAGTGGGGGGCAAACGATAGTGGTGAGTGGGTTAGTGTGCTATGGTAAAATCCCACTGAGCTGAGAGGATGAGGTGAAGAGCAGAATTGAGCAGGAGCCCAAGGGTGGCAGGCTGACCCTAGACAGTGGTACACTGGCCTTGTGTGGCTGTTGATGACTGTGGCTTTGTGGCATGGCTGGAGTGGGTTCCTGGTTATCTGCAGCTCAGTCAGTAGAGGGGGAAGTTGCCCAGTATCTTGTTCATGAAAACAGGGCTAAACCTTGTCCTTTGTTGCTAGGACAGCAGGACACTATGTGACTAAGTCTGCTTCCCACTTAGCCAGCAGAACTAATGATCAAGTCTGATTAGATTAATTGTTTAAAGCTGTTTACTAAACATTTCTGAGAGACCTTTGAATGAAATCATGGAAAAGGAGAGCGGGTTAGTGTTTTTTCTTAAAGTACCAGTTCATCTGATGAGACTGGGTTACGACAAGCATTGGTGGCTCACCAGGGAGTGCCTTTTGGTACTCCATGTTTGCAAACTGAGCCTGGCTCTTCATGGACCACTACCAGTCAGGGTCGGCTAAACTAGATACTTGAAGGACTTTTGGTTCTGTATAGTTGAGGTCTCAAGTTAGTCCACGTTAATTGTTGAATTGGTAGTCATGTTTTGTTTGTGTTTTTTTCAAAACAATGTGAGCAAACTTTTTCCCCTATTTGGAGCAGTGGTGTAAATAACAGACATTGTGATCTTGCTGGAGAAGAATGTCCTGCAGGCATTACAGAATAATGTAATTAGGCAATATATGGGACTTGGAAACATTTAAATTTTGTTCTGCTGTGGTTTTATACTTTCCTGAAATGTGGTCTGCAACAGTTTATTAGTAAATATATTGAATTGCTTTCTTTGGCAAGTGCATTTTAGGATTGAGTCCAAGTAAAAATTTAAATATTTACTTATAGAAGTTGCTTGGTGTGGTAATATTTTTACTGTGGCTATTGACCCCCTAGTGACATGTTAGGGCATCGCTCCATTGGAGCCTGAGTCCCAGGGAGGGAAGAGACAGCAGCTAACATTAACAACTGGTCAGTGTTGCCATGCTCGGTATGCAGACACTTTACCTGGCTTCTTAGTTTGATTCGTTTTTTCTTAGTGAGAAATTCATTAGAGAAATTGATACTTTGTTCTTAAAGAGGTGGTCCTAGCCTGTGTGTCATTCTGGCCTCCTGCTCACAGACATTTTCCTGCCTCATTTCTTGTTGTTTGTTTTTCTAGCAAGAGAAATACTGTTTAAAGCTTGCATAGAAGCGAAGAGGCTGACTTGGTTGGTTTGGTTTTGGTGCTGTGATCTAACTTTAGGTGATGGTGTATGTGGCTTCTGCTGTACTACTGATCGTAAACCCCACAAGGGGCCGGAGAGATGGCTCAGTGGTTACTCCCACAGACGATCTGGATTTGATTCCCAGTTCCCACATCGTGGGTTCACAGCCATCTATAACTGTAGTTACAGGGGACCCAGTGCCTTCCTCTGACCTCACTGGGCGCCAGGGATGCATGTGGTGAACATACGTGCATGTAGGCAAAACACTCATTAAAATAAATAAATAAAATGAAGAAAAAAATCTGTGCAAGTTATAAGCAGTATAAATTCACAGAGGGGATTGCTTTGTTTTTAGACAGTTTTACTGTAGTCCAGGCTGGCCTTGAACTTGGAATGATCTTCCTAGCACTGACCCCCCAAATACTGGGATTCCAGATGTTAGCAAAAAAACTTTTTTTTTTTTAAAAACAAGAACAGAACTGGGGACTTACATTACCCTAGTACAAAGCAGGGCAGTATTGGAGGAAAGATATACACATAGAATAGTACGGAGTCCAAAATAGGCCCAAGAATGTGTGGCCAGTTCATTTATGACACACAGTTTAATGGGGAGAAGGAAATCTTTTTCAACAAACTACAGGAACAGCTGTGTCCACACAGAGACAGAATGGACCAGATCTGAGTGTAAAAGCTGCAGCCGCAAAACCTTCAGAAGGAAACAGACCAGAAAATGTGACTGGGACTGGAGACGGGCCCTAGGACACAAACAGCCGTGCTTGCAGAGAAGACACACTGGGATTGCTCAACTGTAAAACTGACTTCTGAAGACACCATAGACACCATTGGGATTTTTTTTGTTGTTGTTTTCATTTCTGTTTTTCAAAATAGGGGTTCACTGTGTAGCCCTGGCTGTCCTGGAACTCGATCTGTAGACCAGGCTGGCCCCGAATTCAGAGACCCACCTGCCTCTCAACTAGTATTAAAGGTGTGCACCACAAACACGCAGCTCTTTTTCTTTTTCAATGTTGGGGAGTCTTAACAGTGCATGTAGCTGACAGAGGACTTGTTTTCAGCATACGGGAGCTCTGAATTGTAAGAACTATGGTAAGGTGTTTGAAAGGGAGTTTTTCTCACGGTAACTACAGGAAAGGACAGCTCTACCAGCTGTCCAGGGAAACTCGTGGTAAGAATATGAGGTACTCTGAAAAGCCATTAAAATTGCGGGGCTTTACAAGTTAGGCGATAGTGTCACTGATACCTGGATCTGGCTATGACGCTGTACACCATGGCTGGAAATGTGAGCAGGTAGGAGTACCTGGCCTGAGCTTCAGGGGTTTCTTCCAAAATAGTGTAGCTAAGAGAAATGAGAACAAGGCCACACAGGAACAACTCAGATGTCTACCTGCTGTTGATAGTGAACCAACAGCCGTGGACTAGCTTTACACCAGCACCTCAGCAATGGGAACGAACCCACTGCTGGTCTGTGGCGTCACAATTCCGGTTGTGTACGAAATCCTAGAAAGTATACGCTAGTGAAAGGAGGTAGGTAAATGATTTCAGGAGGCTAAGGGGAGAGGGAGGAATGGAACATAGAGGGTACAGGTGATGGTGGTATTTGTTGATCTTACTGATGGCTGCACGGGTGTGTACAGATATAGGAACTTTTAAAGCTTTACTGTGTGGTGTGTGTGTGTGTGTGTGTGTCCCCATTTGTCTATGCCATGTCTTGTGTGTGGAGGTCAGAGGTAGGGTGGCATGGTGAATTGTGTAAAATTGTATAGTCCTTCCAGAGCCCTTCCTTTATGGTAGGAGAATGAAACTGGTTCATAGTTGAGTTTGGAGGAAATTGGCCCCCAGTGCAGACTTTAATGTTGGCTGTCTAACCTAAGTCAGAATGCCTAGACTTGTATGTTGGTTTTGCAGTGTGCTGACATAATGGTGGTCACATTTCTTCTCTCCCCTTCCTCTCCGTCTGTCAGAACCTGCACAAATCCGCTGCTCAGGCTTCCTCGTTGATAGGTTTGAACCTGATGCAGGTGACTGAGCTCCATCCTCACTCAATGGAAAGGCTTGTCCTGGAAAATGGCCAGCTTCTTGTCATCATTCAGATGATAGTCTACATATCAGAGTAAATGCCACCAACTTTAGCTTTGTACAAGAAACTGTATTCTAAGTACAATTTCAAATTTTAGGTCTGCTCATAACTCCTATGTCAGATATATTCCCAGTCACTTAGTTTATGAGAACTAAGTTCTTAGATTCTTGGTTGGAGAGGCTTGTTCTGATGCTTGTTGTGCTGCACAGTTAAGGTCGTCAGAGCTCTGCGAGAGGACAAGCTGCTGCTGGTGCTACCTCACCTTACAGTCTGACAGATTTGAACAAGAAAAGGTTGCTGCTCCCAGAAGCCGCGAAATTCAGGCAGATCCGTCCAGCACCTTTGCAAACACTTCTGTGTGTCTTAAGTTCAAAAACATTGATTCATGCCAAAAACCATCTGTCCTGGGGCTGGAGAGAAGGCTCTGTTGTTAAAAAGCATGTACTGCTCTTACAGAAGACCCAAGTTTAGCTAGGCGGTGATGGCCTTTAATCCCAGTACGCCAGGGATACACAGAGAAACCCTGCCTCAAAAAACCAAACCAAACCAACCAACCCAGAGGATTCAAGTTCGCTTCCCAGATGGAGCCCAGGTCAGGCACTTATAACCATGGCTCCAGGGGATCTGCTGCCCTCTTCTAGCTTGCGACCTCATACACTCATACATGTGAGTGTGCGCAAACATCCACACACAAGAATTTTTTTTTAAAAAAATATCAAGGAAACATTTGTTCCTCTCCCACCTCCATTAATCTTTGCTCAGGAGGCTTTCTGCTGCATCTTTCCCTCTGGATCCCTTAGCTAAACATTGGCGGCAGGCACAGCTACTCTGGATGGATCCTCAGATGTTCCTAAGTGCTACCTACCAAAGCCTGCCTTTGCCTTCCTTGTATTGCCTGCCCGTAGCAGCAGGCTCCACCTTTGCTTAGCCTGGAGTACTGGGATGGGAGGGGACAGATAGAATGTACAAACTGCAGTGCTGAGAAGAGAGGCTGAAGACTGCACCTAAGGGCTGCGTGTCGCCCAGGGGAGAGACTTTACCCAGCTGCTCAGGCCCTGAGCTCCAGTGAGTGGTGCCTCAAAACAAACCTGACACTATGGAGGGACTCTGAAGTCTGCTGTAGGCTCCCCTAAGTACTGTCTCCTCCTTTATAACACTTTTGACTCTGCCCTCATTCTGCCAGAGTCAGCTGCATACAGTGCACATCTGATGGACTGGGTCGTTTCCCCCATTGTGAGCCCTTTACTGCTCCTCCATTGCTCAGCTGGTGTTGGTCATGAGGCCTTGACTGTGGGTTAGCATGACACGAAGGCTGGTTTGCTTTCTTTCTTTCCTCAGCTGCATAATGTAGCAGCAGGGAGCTCCTGGCTGCCAGCTCTCACCTCCTTTCTTTCCTTCTGCTATTGTGCCTCACAGTTCTGCTTTCTGGTCATTACCCACCCCAACCCCAAGTGCACTTATGTGAAGATGTCATTTCCCACAGCCTTGAACAGCACACAGTAGGTATTAAGTTTGTATAATTAAGGAAATGCCTGAATTACTGGCCTGAATGCATTTAAAAGGAGTTAATCTCTTATACTGAGTCTAACTTGATTATAATGGTTAAAGACTTGCTAGTTTACCCATGTGTTACTGAGGGCAAGAATTGAACCTTGTTGTGACACGTTTCTCTTCTCTGAAATCAGGCTTCTATAGATAGAAGTTTATTGTAAAGATTAAGTGAGGAAACCCAGGAACATAAGCCCTACCTCGTGAGGGCTTTTCACTCTACCGCTGTGCAGTTCTTGAACACAGTGTAGATTTTGAAAATGTTTAACTTTTATTTTGTGTATATGGGTGTTCTGCCTGGTTATATGTCTGTATACCACATGTATGCAGTGCCTGAAGAGTCCAGAAGAGGGCATTAGTTAGATCCCTCTGGGACTGGAGTAACAGATGATTGTGGGTGCTGGGAATGGAATCCAGGTCTCCTGGAAGAGCAGCCGGTTACTCTCAACCTCTGAGCCATCTCTTCAGCCCAGTGCTTTGAAAACTTGGTCATATTTAAGAAAAGTCTCTCTGTTTCTCTCTCTCTCTCTCTCTCTCTCTCTGTTTCTCTCTCTCTCTCTCACACACACACACTCTCTCACTCACTCACTCACTCACTCACTCACTCACTCACTCACTCACTCAATCTGTTGTTAGGTAGTATAATTCTACCTTTAGAAATGCCTGTGCCCCAGAACTGTTTCTGTAGAATGACTTGGCATCCCCCCCAGAGTGTCGTCTGCCCTCCTGGATGTGTGCAGTCATACAGCCTGGGTCTGAGTTGTCCTTTTCAGGTGTGTGTACTTGAGTGAGTCACTTACCCCGAATTGCTCGTGTCTTCCTATGAGATAGGTTGAGTAAAGCTTGAAGGCAGTGCAGAGCTCACCACTGCTGAGGTTAGAACTGAGGGGCACCCATGAGCATGAGAGAGCATTTGATGTGTTTCTATATAATAATTGTTTGTTATTTACTTCAGTCTCCCTTTAATAACCAAATGAGCACTTCTCGTTTCCCCAGTGTTCCACACGGGAATGGGAATGGTTAACTGATGTCAGTAAATGTCACAGCCGTGTTTCTTGCCTTGCGTCGTCTTAAGTGCTGTGTAGCTTTCAGGTGCTCTTTAGGTGCTGCCTTCAGAGCCCTTCTGAGTGAACGCTCCATAATGACTTCCACACTCGCCCTCCATGCTTCTCTGAAGTCTGCTCTGCCTGCCCTGATCAGAACCCTCATGATTGACATTTACCCGAAAACCCCTGAGATACGCTAGCAACATCCCATAAACAGACACCTCTTTAGTCTTTTTCCTGAGGAGCTCAAGCAAGACTGACTCCTGAGAAGCCGATCCACACGGCCTCAGCCACCATTGTTCGGTCTTTGTTCTGGCACTGGCATCTTTTCTTAGCTATTCCACAGGACTTGGCATTTACCTGGGACACTTGGGACAGCCTGAGTGTGCATCAGGATTAAGTAGCACCATGTAGAACTGACCGACAACTGTATTTTTTCTCTCTCTCATAAGTTGGGCTTAGATCATCTTTCATAAATCAGGATTGTTTCTTGGAAATGTGTTTCTCACTGAAGTCAGTCCCAAGTGTTCTTTTCTATAAAGCACACTCTTGTTTGTTCTGTGGTAACAGATGCTTTTTGACTGTGTAATGTCATTGATAGAAACGTGATTGACAGGAAAACATGCCTGTTATAAATAGGTCAGTTTGCTTTAGTCCAACTTAGTGTGTAAGTAGTTTTATTAAACCAGACAATTCCAGGGACATTTTGATTATATTTTAAAGCAAAATGATCTAGTGCAATAAAGCTGAAGGGATTCTCTGTTAATGACAAGAATTGGGTACGGTGATGTACATTTTATAATCCCAGAAATTGAGGGTTCAAGGCCAGCCTGAGTGACATAACAAGGTTGTATACATGCACTCGTACACACACTCACACACTGCAGATGTGCTCATACAAACAGATGCTAATGCCAGTAAAATATGGACAGTTGCTCTGAGTGGGAAAGCTCCTGTGACAGACGTGATCGTGTGAGTCGGTGAGCTGGGCTGGAAGAAGATTAGCTATTCTGCTTTTGACAGCTTTGAGTTCTACAGTGACAGTGACAGAGCTTAGCACCCTCTCTGAACTCTTCACCAGGCAGCCCTAAGGGCAGCAGAGCTACAGTACAGCAGCCCTCCCTCTGAGGCAGAGTGCTTTCCCTGTCCATGAGCAGGTCGGGCTGGTCCTGGTAAAGTCATTGACCTAAAGTTGGAGATTGTCTGAGGCCTTGGTGCTGCCGTAAGGGGGGTAGCCCTTCAGTGTTTAATTCTTGCCTTTTTTGTCAGACATTGTTGGGCACACAGCAGTTAAGAATGTAAGGCCTGGGGGATTTCTGTACCTTTTCACATTTATAATAAGCAGTTGAATGGTACATGAGTTTTCCTCATAATTCCATATGAGCTGTACAAAATCAAGTGGGGTTGCTTTCTAGTTGTTTTTTTTTTTTTTTTTTTTTTCTTTTCTTTTCTTTCGGAGCTGGGGACCGAACCTAGTTGGTTTTTTTTGTTGTTGTTGTTGTTGGGTTTTTTTTGCAGATTTTTTTAAAGATTTATTATATATAAGTACATTGTCGCTGTCTTCAGACACACCAGTAGAGGGCATCAGATCTCATTACAGATGGTTGTGAGCCACCATGTGGTTGCTGGGATTTGATCGCAAGACCTTTAAAAAGAGCAGTCAGTGCCCTTAACTGCTGAGCCATATCTCCAGCCCCCCTCCCCTTTTAAAAAAGATTTATTTATTTATATGTAAGTACCCTGTCTTCATCCACACCAGAAGAGGACATTGGATCCCCATTACAGATGGTTGTGAGCCACCATGTGGTTGCTGGGAATTGAACTCAGGACCTCTGGAAGAGCAGTCAGTGCTCTTAACCACTGAGCCATCTCTCCAGCCTGCTTTCTAGTTTTAATTTTTAGATACAGATCAAGTTTTAGCCCTGATAACTATGCTGGTTCAGGCTTATGAATAGTAAATCCTTCTTTAAAATATTAAATGTACACTAGAGTGTGAGAGCTTAGTAAATGGTTATTTTAAGACTTTTTCGTGAGACTGAACACTGGTAGCACATACCTGTAATCCACTACTCAGGAGGCAGAGGCATCCTGGTCTCTGAGTTTGAGGCTAACCTGGTCTACAGAGTGAGTACCAGGATAGCCAGGGCTACACAGAGAAACCAGGTCTTAACACCACCCCACTCCCAAAACCAACCAACCAACCAACAAGCTTTTTTGTTGTTGGTAAATAAAAAGAATCTGTGACAGCCCCACCTCCAGCATGTGACCAAGATGATTTTACTGTGTTGTGTGGCCTGGCCTTAAACACCTGGGTCCCTTGTTCTCTCAGCCTCCCAGCAACCTTTAGCCCCCAGTGGTTTTTAATAAACATCAATAAAATATTATTACTTTGGTTCACTATTTTATGTGAATGTATGTTTGTGCACCACATGCATGCTTGGTCCCTGCAGAAATCAGAGGAGGGCATTGGACTCCCTAGAACTAGAGTTATGAATGGTCATGAGCCACCATGTGGGTGCTGGGAATCAAATATGGGTCCTTTGCAAGAACAGCCAGTACTCAACTGCTCAGCCATCTCTCCAGACTCCCCCAACCAGTGTTTTTTCTTTTTCTTTTTAATGTCCTACAGGGAGTTTCTGAATGACTTTGTTCTTTCTCTGGGACGTTTTGTCCTTCATTGGAAGCATGATGCAGTTTCAGCCTCTGCAGTAGGCTCCATGGACTCCTGCTTTGCTCAGCTCATTCTGCCCAGAGTTCAGCAGTCAGCTTATGAAGCCTGCTCGGGGATTCCTACAGGCTGGGTTTTCTGTCACCTACGATGACATGGCTTTGTGCCTAATCTGTAGCCTGGGAGCAGATTCTGTGTCTGAAGGTTTCACCCCGTGTTTACCCTATGTTGGCTTACAGCGTGCAGTCTGGACCTTCAGAGTTTGCTCCAGCATCTTCAGCATGCATTTAGGCACAAGATAAAGCCGTACTGTATGCATTGTTGTTAGAAATTGCATTCTCTGATCTTTGTTTAAATCTGTGTCGAGCTAGAGAGATGGCTCAGTGACTAAGCAGTGGCACTGACTGCTCTTGCAAAGGACCTGGGTTCCATTCCTTAGTACCCACTTACGGTGGTTCAGTCTGTGTAACCTCAAAGAATCTGATGCCCTCTTCTGATCTCCATGGATACCAGGCACACACTTGATGCACATACACAAACAAAGGCAAGACACCCTTACACACAAAATAAACCATAGAATCTGTATATTAACAAAACAGGCAACCAGTGTCAGAGGAGCCAGCAAGTTCGTAGCTGGTAAAGGTACTTGAGCTTCATCCCTAGGCTCTAACGATTACCAGGGAGAGCCAATTCCACATGCACACACACACACACACACACACACACACACACACACACATACACACACACAAATGTAATAATAATTTAAAAACCAGTACCAAGAGGCTGGAGAGATGGCTCAGAGGTTGGGAATGCTGACTGCTCTTCCAGAGGTCCTGAGTTCAAATCCCAGCAACCACATGGTGGCTCACAACCATCTGTAATGGGATCCGATGCCCTCTTCTGGTGTGTCTGAAGACAGCACAGTGTACTCATATAAAATAAATAAATCCTTTTTAAAAAATAAAACAAAATTTTAAAGATACCAAATGACCAGCTAAGGAACTGCTCCACTCCCAAAAAATTGTTTCTTTGCCAATTACTGACACCCTCTGGGGCAGCAAATGAGCACCAGCTTGCATGGTTAGAATAATTGAAATAATGTCTTTGAAAGGATCTGTGCAGTTCTTTTCCTCTCTAAAAGAAATAGCTGCAGAAAGCATGGGCTCTGGGCCTAAGGTCAGTTCCATAAGGCTCATGTGTTGTTTCCCCTTGTCCCTCTGTCCCTGACGACTGGACTTTGCCGTGCGTGCAGAGATGTGTGCTGATAAGCCGCACTCTGTACCTGAGGGTTCTTTGTTATTTCAGACAGCATGTGCTTTTGAGAGCAGTGAGCGGGGAGGCAAAGTTATATAAACTGCATTCGTAGTTAAATATTTGCTTTCAGGGGAGGTGAAAAATGCTTTGTACCTTTCCCCTTGGCTTTTCTTCCAGAAGAGCTTGTCATGCAACAACAAGAAGTGGCCAAAGGCAGGGAAGCTTCTCTGCACGGCTTTGTTTTTACTGTAAGGCAAACCTTTCCTGTCTTATTGTTGTAAAGTTAAACCTGGCCTAGAGGTGCCGGTCTTGAGTGGGAGCAGCTGCAGAGCTGTCCCCAGGCCAGGTGGGACTGTCTTTGAAGCAGCGAGCTGCCTTTCAAAGAGAACCGAGGAGCGAGCGAGCGAGGGCTTGACGCGGAAGAGCTCAGCATTCCACTGTTGGCATCTCTGACTGCATGTGCACTGTTACAGGTGAGGCAGATATGAGCCCTTTTCTTGACAGAGTAGTCTTGTTTGTGTCAACAATGCAGAGATGGAGGGTGGAGTTGCTGTTAGGAATTAAAAGTGTAGCAGCCCTAGTGTAATTAAGACCACAGAGAAGGTTCCTTGAGAACTGGGTTTGGCCGATCAGCCTGGGGCTTTGAGCTCAGTCATACTTTCAGAAAAGTGCAGTTGGCAGGAGCTGGCTAGCTGGGTTCATAAACTGAACTCTTGATGGCTGTCCTTGGTTGGTGTGGGCGTGGCTCATCTTTTGATTGATTGGTGCTGATAGCAATGGGCCGAGCATCACTTACAGTCCGATGCTAGGAAGCGGCTAGCATCAGAGAGCTTGCTTTCTTTGGGAAAAATGTAAGAGCAGGGCCTGCAGTCAACGGGACAAGAAAAATGCCACAATAGTTTCCTCTGGGATTTTGATTCCTTTGCCAAAAACTTGCCTCCAGCTGGAGACATGCAAAAGCTCTCCCTGGTTGTAGTTGACCTGCTTCACTGACTTCCCTCTGTGAGCCAGTCCAAACCCTTTACCTCATGCTCTAGGACCAGTCTGCTGCTTCTTACTCACTCTGCAGCTGCAAGGGATGAGGCAAGTTGCCTTGAAACCAAACCTCCTGCCATTTTGTAAGCCAAGAAAGCTATGGCTTGGTGTAGTGACGGCAGTGGTGTTAGGCCTCTAACATTCCACAGTCCTGCCAGGTAGACTAGTCTGTGTTATGTGTGGTAGGGTTAGTCTGGGAAGGACCCTAAGCAAGTCCTCCTTGTTACTAGCCTGGCTGCCTAGCGCTCTGGGCTGTTGCTTGGAGAGCTTGGCTCCTGTTGAACTGTATCTTCACTCCTAGGAGTAGGAACACCCCAGTTTCCTGTGGAAGGTGTATCGGTGGGCTGAGAATAGAGGAGAATCTGGTTTCTGGATATCCTGGGGACAGTGGCGTAATGAGACTGGCAGGATTGGGCCCACCGGACTACTTTATAAGTCATAGGTTGTTCTGGCAAGTTATTTTCCACATCTGAAAAGCACAGGCATGCTCCATAGAGTTCTAGTTTTTGAGGCAGGGTCTCATGTAGCTTAGGCTTGTGTTGAGCTTGCTGTGTAAGTAAGGATGGCCTTGAACTCCTTCTGATCCTGTTCCCTCCCTTTCCCCTTGCACTGGGACTATTGGATCGTACTAGCATACCCGAAAAGGTTTGATATGAAACAAATGGTCTTGGGCTGGAGAAGTGGCTCAGTAGTTAAGAGCACTGGCTCTCTATTCTTCCTGCAGGGTTGGGGTGGAGGCAGGGTTGATTGTTCAGGTTCAGTTCCCACCCACACGGCATCTTACAGCCGTCTGTAACTTCACTTCCGGAGGATCCAGCAGCCTCTTCCGGCCTCCATGGTCACTAGGCAGCCACATGGTATATAGACATACCTGCAGGCAGAATAGTCCTACCATAAAGTAAAATGAAGACTTCTCTTGGAAAGGAGGGCCTGGGTAGCGGTCAAAGGTAATTCACTTTCCTTTTCATTTTGCCATCCTCAGTTGACTACTTACCAGACCAACTTTGGCAAACTATTTTCCCAAGACTTTTTAAAGTGAAAATTGGGATGGCATTACTGATTTTTAGATACTGAATTTTAAGTTTGGTACCAAACTAGTTCATAGCACAGGCTCTGTTGGACAGGGCCATGGTTGATTTTAGTTAAAATTCACATGTATAGGCTGACCATGAGTTCAGTGCGTGTCAGCTGTGCAGCTGTACTCACAGACTTGACCTTCTCCTTGGGCGCTCTCATTGTTTATCCTGCTTTGTACTGAGCGCTAGACAGAGTACTCAACAGGGTAGGTCTGCACACACAGATAGGCAAGTCATGGTGCTTGCTTTGGTGCTGCAAACCTGCAACACATTACTTACATACTGAATGTTCTGGTGGCTCTGACACAGTGGCAAGAGTCTGTGTCCATAGCCACTGGAGCTTAACAGCATTGTGAAAACACAGGTAACAAGCATAGCATGTGAGCTCATCTGACACCTGCACTGTCACTGCAGACGGACATCATGGGCATGGCGTACTCAGACCGCACTTGGGATTTGCTGTTGTTGGGTTAGTTTTTCAAGACAGGGTCTCTCTGTGTAACCCTGGCTGTTCTCAAACCTGGCCCTGAACTCAGATCCGCCTTTCAAGTGCTGGGGTTAAAGCGTGCGCCATTACCGACTGGTTATGCACTTTAAATGTTTTTCATCAACAATAAATTAACCTTAGCTCGTCTTATCTTGGTGTTTTTTTTGTGTTTGTTTTTTGGAAGAAAACAGGCTTATTGAGTATATACTGTAGAGGTCAGTGTGGCTGGAAATAATATGAATACAGCGTACAAACTCACCATGCAGCCCTGGCTGGCTGGAACTCAGTATTTAGACCTGACTGGGCTGAGCTCACAGAGCTCCTGCCTCTGTTGGAATTACAGGCATGGCCACCATTCCTGGCAAGCTTTTTATTCTTTTGTAGCTGCATTTAGATTGATATATAAACACATTTTATGGTATTTCTTTTATATTCATAGTCTATTTTTAATTTTTTACATTAAATTCCTTTTTTTTTTTGCTAAAATTTTACCCTACCCGTACTCCCACATGCACACATGCAGTGTCCTAGGCCTGCATTTAATCCTCTGGTCAGAATCATTCATAACACCTTCTTCCAGCTCCACATCACATCCCGCTGGATGGTCAGTGCAGTAAAGCACACAGAGCTGTCCCCTCCTGCGATGACAGTGATGGCACTGTGGCTTGAGGCATCCTCTTCTGAACCAGCCAGGGTGCTTTGTTTTGTTTCGCTCCCTGCTTTCCTCCCCAGGTTTGTTTGTGGCAGAGGATGCACCATGAACATTCCTCTCTGGTAACAAAACCTCTTGGTGTGGGGTCCTGCTTAGCTCTGCACAGAGCTTGTTCAGTCTTCAAAAGCATCTGCTAGGCCCTTCATTAGGAATTCTCTGGGCTTTTCCTTATGCACTTGCCTTTCTCTGTTCTCTTCTTCCACTGATGGTTCCCGTTTCAACCCCAGGAAATCTGTGGTCCCACCACACATGTAGTCTGTCATTGACCACATGTTATGTACCTGTCTGTCTATGAAAGAAACACATCATGGTCCTGTATGTGATAGAATGATGGAAAACCTGCTGAACAGGGTGGTGCATGTCTTTAATTCCGGCAGAGGAAGCAGAGGCCGGCCTTGTCTACATAGTGATTCCAGGCTAGGCAGGACTATATAGTGAGACCCTGTTTCTGCTTCTCTCCCACAAAAAAAACACTAAATAATTTCCCCGAGGACCAGGGAGATGACTCAGTTGATAAAGTACCTGCCATGAGAACTGGACCTCAAGTTTAAGAACCCACATTAAAAAGAAAGAAAAGCCCAGCTTTGGAGGCGTGTTGTATCCCAGCAGGGAGAGATTGACGTTGGGTGAATCCCTTGGGCTCTCTGGGGTCTGAGCTCTAGGCTAGTAAGAGGCCGTCTCTGAAAATACAAAAAGTTGATGGTTCTTAAGAACAACACCTGAGATAGTTCTCTGGTCTGCACACATGAATGCAAACACACACACACACACACACACACACACACACACACACACACACACACATGCCACACACACACAGAGTTTATTATTAAACTAAGTTAATAATAAACAGGAACCATTTTGTATAAGTAGCTATATACTTTATTAACTCTAACGCCATCTAGACTGCATGAGTGACAAGAGAGTTACAGGGTCAAAGCCACACACCATGCTTGCCCACACTGAGGGTTCTGTCTACAGAACAGAAAAGTTAGCTTGCTTGAGGAATATTCTGAGGTGTTGTATTGCACTACCTAGAGAATTCTCTCCCTTCCCCTCCCTTTTGATGTTTCTGTGTATGTATGTGATATTCTGGAAACTGAGCATAGGGCCTGTGAGGTAGGTACTGTACCAGCAAGCCATATCCCTAGCCCAGTAAGAAGAAACTTAGAATCCCAGCCACACAAAGCTGGGTGTGTGAGCACCTATGATCCTAGCACTTGAGACACTGAGGCCATGCTGGACTCCAAAGTACCATGCCAGCCAGGGCTGTTCTGCAGGGCGCTGGCTGCTTCACAGAGCAAAACAGCAACAAAACTTAGATTTCGGCAGCACAAGCTTGTAGCAGATAAGAACCGGTACTTTATGTGGCTTACTCATACTCATAGAAAGGTTGGACCAAGGCTCTGCTGGGTCATGGAGCAGACATACAGAGCATCAGAGTATCTGGGCCTGTAAGATAGTGCGGCTGTAATCCCAGCAGGACTAGGTAGGAGGATTGAGAATTAGAGGACATCCTGGGCTACAGAGTCAGACTCTGTCTCAAAACCAAAACAGCATCGGATGAGCTGAGCATGTTGGTCTGCAGGTCTGAAAAGGAAGACAGCCAGAGCTTGGCTGTAGTGGAGAAGTAAATTCATTTAAGTTTATGTACAAGTGAGGATCATGTCAGTAGATAACCTGGGGCAGTTCCTTATAAAATGGGGCTGTGGACATTTTCCATTCACTTTATGGGAAGACACAACTAGTGCCTGCATTGATCACACAACACTGTTATTAAGGTGGGCTTCAGTTCATGCACACATGCGCTGTGTCCTTTTCTCTCTTAAAAGAAAACAACTAAATAACAGTGTAAGTTATGTGGCTAAGCAGAGATTCTAATGTTGGCCCAAACTAGGGTTTTATAAATTCTGACTCAATTTATCCTAAAAGTCAGAACTTTTTCCAAGCTGAGGTTCAGAGTGAGGCATTACCATGGCTGGGGCTGTAGCTCCATGCTAGAGCCTTTGCCTGCCACGTGTGAGGGCTGGGGTAGGATCCTCAGCTCTGGGAAAGGGCAGCGCTTCTCCCTCTCTGTCACTGACTTGTGTGACAGGACAACCTCTGGCCTGTTGGAATTGTTCTCTAGATCATTTCTTCCACCTCAAAAAATGGTGCGTATCACCTTGAGAACCAGCGTGACAAGGTGGGCTACTCAGTGAGTCCCTGAAGTAGGAGGCTGCTGGTCGGAGGTGCAGAAAGTCTAGAGCAATAGAGCGATACCTTAGGCTCTCCATCCGCACTCCCACCCCGTAACACTCCCAAGACAAATGATAGGGAATCGAGTTTCTCATTTCCTTTGTGAGCAGCAAGACAGAAGGCTTCTGCTGTATCCCTGACAGTAAGAAAGGTTAGCAACCCAGACCACAAACTCCCAAGTTATCTGCCTGGTCTGTATTGTTCATTTGGAAGAGATCGCAGTTCAGCGTTTGTTTGGGGCTCGCTGGAGCTGTACTCTAACACAGTTTTCCATTTTTGCAGGTACTGGTTTTGGATTAGGAATGGTTTTCTCCCTCACCTTCTTTAAGAGTAAGTGATTTTGACTGGTTCCTCACTATACTGTCTGTGTGCAAACCCTGCCAACCTGTCCGCTGTAGAATGAGCTAGAGGGAGCATGTGGATGAAGTGTGCATGAGTTGGACATCTCCAGTGTTCCCTGGAGGCAATGAGTCAGGGTTGTCTGGTGTCTTAAACATGACATCCTTTCAAAAGCCTCCATTTCATGCTGGCCAGGCTGCATGGCCACATATTTCTAAAGTGACCTGGAGATGTGGCTTGCTGGTAGTAACAGCAAGTGGGCCAGAAATGTCCCTGCTTCTTCCCGAGAGTCTAAGCAATGAGCAAGCAGGTTCCCTTCTTGGGAAAACTTGAAGTTTGAGTATTGACTAGAAGCCAAACAGGTCACCTTGACCTCTTTCCATGAAGAACTGACAAGGACTAGAACTAGAGAATTGTGGATGTGAGTGAGCTCCATGGTTTACCAAAGTTTGTGAATGTTGGTGAAATTAATAATTAAACAATTCAAGCACCTGACCAGTAGATACCCCTTCTGACAAGGCTAAGAAACTATAGTTGAGGTGCACAAATGACAGGCTGGGCTGTTTGCATCAAATGTAGCAGCCTGGGCACCTAATAAATGTGCTTCATTATCGTGTTGCATGCTGGGCTGTCGCGTGTTAGCAGTATAATGTCCGCTGAGGATTTGTGAGCACTCATGGGGCGGAGGCTTTGTCTGCTCTTACCAATTCCCTGTTGGGATTTCTCTTCTTCTGCTCAATAGGAAGAAAGTGGCCATTAGCCTTTGGTTCTGGCGTGGGACTGGGGATGGCCTACTCCAACTGTCAGCATGACTTTCAGGCTCCATATCTTCTACATGGAAAATATGTCAAAGTAAGTACAGAATTGATGGCTTTCCCTTGACCGAATTCTCTAAAATTTTTACTAATTTTATTGTTTTATGTTTGTGCTTATTTTACGAGTTTTGCATGTATGTGCATGTATGTGCATGCTGGTACCCATAGAGGCCAGAAGAAGTGTACGAGGTCCCCTGGGACGGAGATATAGCTGCTTGTGAGCCACCGTGTGGGCATTGCACCAGAGTCCTCTGTAAGAACATTCAGTGCTTCTGCCTGATGTCAGTGCAAGAAGCCAACCGCTGCGACCTGGTGGCAGGCTGCTCCACTGCTGTGTCTTCCTGGCAGCAGAGCTTGGCTGAGGGTGGGCAGCAAGGAGCAGGCGGAGCCTTGGGACTTTGCATTGTTGTGTTTCCAGTGTTCCAAGCTGAGTTGTGCTGGAGGACGGATCAGAGGTGATTCTGCTATGAGATGGTTAGTGGCTGGGAGGTACTGTGGAAAGTCTTACATTTCCTACAGCCATGCACATGCTGCTCTAAAATGGCCTTGTAACTTCATTTGGACTTGAGTCTGTGCCTGGATGTTGTCATCCGTCTCTGCCTAGGAACCAAATCCCACTGGAGGCTTATGTGGGATGGCTGTATTGTGATAACTGCTGGGCAAACGCTGGCCAGGTCCTGTGTGCCTCCCTGGGGACTATCTTCATCATCTTTCTTCCTCCCTTCCCAGTGGATTGTGGGAGAGGTGCTGTATCCTCACACAGTGGAGGGGAAGAGTCTTACAGGGGTGAGGGGCTGCCAGTGACCAGAGTTAGCAGCTGCTGCGTCAGCTGGGTGCTCACCTGCACCCTCCTGGGTCAGAACTGACTGTCCATGGCTGCCCCTTCTGGTCTTCTCCCTCTCGGACTGGGAGCCTCTGCTTGTGAAAAGATGGGAGCAGGAAGTGTGCAGTGTTTGGAGCCATGGGTCCTGGGATTTGCCTGAGGCTGCAGCCCGTGGTATGAGAACGTCGCCTGCCTGTTGTAACCGAATGTCCTTGCTTCATAGGAGCAGTGACTTATGCTGAGAACATCCCAGCGGGAGGAAAGAGAAGCCTCGTTTATTCCTCAGGAATACTGAAGTGCCCTGGAGTGCGCTGACGTCCTGTGACAGTGCCATCAGCAACACTTTCAACTCCAGCCACTGTTTATGTGTTTGAAACCAAGTCTGTTGCTTTTGTATCATCTCTTTGGAAATTGTAAGGAGGTCTTAAATAAATGAAAAACAGGAAGCCCAATGCAAGGCCTTTATTCCTTTATGTTGCAGAAGGCTTCTCTTTGAACGGCCTAGCTGTGGCCTCTGTGACCTCCTGAGGATACAGGCACGTCCTCCCCACTCCCCTAATGCACAGTTGTCCTTCCCACCCCCACTCCAAGACTGGTGGCACTGCTCCCTGTGTGATGTGACCAGGGTGAAGTGTCCAGGGGCACCTTCCTGATGGTGTGCTTGGCCTGTGCCCTGGCTCACCAGTGCACCCACCTGCCACGCCTGCTGTGCCGAGGTCTGCTCCACTGACGTCAGTCCCTGTGCTGCGTGGAGCACTGACTGACAGTGTGGAGCTGGTGGCCACAGCCTGGATGGAAGGACAGGCAGGCTGAGGTCTGAGGACAAATGGCCATTGCAGTTCCCCTGTCTGTTCTTGTGGGTTTGTGAGGCACAGCATAGAATATTTCCAGTTCCTCCTGATGTGTGCACGCCTGTGCTCAGGCTTTTGTAGGTGTCCGCTGTGAATGCTCCAGACACGGGTGCCTGTAGCTGGGAAAGGACAAGCAGTTGATGACCCTAGAGGGCAGAGGGGCAGCACAGGCACGCGGGTTAGACCTCAGCCCTTGGAAGAGCTTTAGTGAGTGAGTTCAGGGTGGCCTCTCCCCGCCCTCTGCCTTTTCCTCCCTTATTCTGTATTCTATTTCCCTTCCCTGAAGCATGTTTGGGGCTGTGGACGTGAGCAGGCAGTAGGATGCTCTGCCAAAGATGGGCTGTGCCCAGGACAGCAAGTCATGACCGTGGCTTGCCTCAGCCGCTTGGCTCTTTTTCACGTGGCCCTCTTAACCCGTGCGGAACAGCCCATGCCATTAGCAGAAAAAATAGTCCTGCTACTGGGTTCCTCCCTCCAGTGCCTCTGTATTAGCTTTATACATGGCATCCCTCTGGGTCCCCCTACTTGTCTGCCTTCAGAGTTAAGAGTGACAGCCCTCCCCCAATCCAAAAACAAAGGGAAAACTGACCCTGTGTCTCTAGGTAGGAAATGACAGGAACACGGAATGGCCAGGGACATCTCTGGCAGGTTTTAGTACTCTGTTGCACTGATCTTGTCCCTCAACATCCTAGGATTCTGCAGAAGTGTCCCAGGAACCAGCCCCCTCCTGGAGGAAGTGATTCTGGGCCAGGCAAAGGAAGGCCCGCTGTTCTGTTAGTCTTGGTCCCAGAGCGTTTTGTGTCCCCACCTTGTGGCTCTCGCAGAGGGCATCAGAAACACAAAGCCTCATCTTATCCTCTATTCCCTCCCCCACCTCAGATGAGCTTGTTGGCAAGGGGGAGCATTCTGTCCTACTTGAAGTTTCATTGGAAATTCAAATCCTCTGGAGGCCCTGCTCCCTTGTGAGGTTGGGAAGTTTCAGCTTCACCTCTCCTCTGCCCTTCTGGAATCAAACATGAGGAAATTCATGGGTTTAAGGATCCAGTGGTGGGCACCCAGCTGGGCACAGGATACTAGAGCAAAGCTGTGGCGCCCCAGAAGTGGCCTGCGCTGCCAACATACATAAATACATACAGTCTGAACTTGACACTGTGTAATTTAGCCCAGAACAATATGTATTTTGAAATCATTTAGGTGGATGACTTTTGCATTCCGAGTGGCTGGGGAGCCTTTATTGGGGCACATTTACTGTCTACAGAAGCATGCCTTTGTTCTGAGACGTGGCTTTTGGAACATTTTGCTGAGCTGTCCCTTTGAGTGAATGTCACCCTCTCCCCGCTTTCAAAAGGCCCAAGAATGCAGTCCCACAATCCTGCTGTAGGAAACAGACACTGGGGTAAGAGAGATGGCTCTTGTTTTTGCTGTTGGTTCTCAAACCTCTGTTTACATTTTTTTTTAATGTAACCAACCCATAATTGCATTTTGCTTGTCATGGTTCAATCTGATTGCATTGTTGGAAGGACTATTTTTGACCTTGTCCAAATAAACTCTGCAGAGTATTTCCACAAAGATGTAGTCCATGGAGCTGGGTCTGCCTTCCCCTGGACTGGTTTCCTGTTGCATGCTTTCTAATTGCATACATGCAAAGGGGTGGAAGGGAGAGAGTGGAAATTCTAAGTGCCGAAAAAAAAAATGTTAAATTTAGGAGAATAAGCTCATCTGGAAGCCATCACCACTTCCTTCAAGTGTGCTGAGAGCAACGGGTGGTATCCGGGCACATGTCCTGGGCAGGCTCAGGGGAGATGTCCTGTGTCCAGCAAGCAGCTCCGCGTGGGATAGGGCAGCAGTGGAAAAGCAGGTGGGAGAGGCAGGGCCATACAGTGGGGAAGTGCAGACCTACAGGTTGGACCCGAGTGAGCCAGGAGCCAGCCGAGTGAGCGCCATCCTTCACCCGCAGGCACCGGCGGGAGGTCCCAAGCCTTCAGACTTCAGTTACTTCATCTGTAGAGGAGATGGGGGAATTCCCACCCCGCAGGCTTTGCGGTTCACTTGGGAGTGCTTTGAGCACAGGCATATAAAAACACTGTCTAGGGCACAGCTCAGGGTTCAGTGATGGAGCTCTCGTCAAGCAAGAGGCCCTAGCTTCCGTCCTCAGCACACGGACAAATGTATGATAGTAAGGCGGGTAGTCAAGTTGTGTCAGAGAACTGTTAAAGAGTGGAAATCCACAAGCTCCCAGGGAGAAAGAACAAGGCAAACAGCTGTCAGTGAGCTCCTGTTCTCTCTGAGGAGGTAAGGTGTCCTTTCTCACCTCCCTCCTTTGTTTCATTCTGATGCATATTGGTGAGGCCAAGTAACTTCCAGCCTGAGGTCTGACGTGGCTTTCTGACTTGGTCTTGGACTTTCAGTAGCAGGCTAGGATGGAGATGGGAGGAAAGAGGGACAAAGGAGCGGGGATCCTGCAAAAGAGCTTCCTGCTTGCCTAAGGACCGTGGCTGCTGCTGTGTGTGTCTAGGATTATAGCCTTTAACTTCTCGGCCCTCACTTTGGGGCTTCAGAGCTGGAAGCTCAAGTAGGGGTTGGGGGGATAAGTGAAGACCCTTCAATAGTGAATAGAGGGTAGAAAGCCCACCCTAGTGGCAGTATCCTTAAATACTCAAGGGAGAGCCAGATGTACCCCTGTATAGTAAAACATATATATATATAAACTGTATAGGGCTGCATAGTAAAACCCTGTGTCTTTAAAAAATGTAAAGGGGTGGGTGGGTGGGTGAAGAAAGGTATGGGAAAAAAGTTCACTTTTATTGCCATTATTTTCTCTTTTGTGTCTAGCCAGTTTGAGCCAACATTACTCTGATTGCCTTAGGTGGTTATGTAGTTAACACTGATTGAGCGTGTCTTATAGACTAGTTACTGTGCACACACATACACCATCCTTAGTTCCCATAGCAAGCCCGTGAGAGAATAGCGTTATCCTCACTTCATAGATGAAGACAGATTTGGGAGGTAAACTCACTCAAGAGACAAGTAGGTAGTGGGTAACAGCACAGGGGCCTTTGACCTTGACCCGTCCTCACAGCCCAGGCTCCTCTCCCCGGTCTGTGCTCCCCAAAAGCACTGCTATGGGTTCTTGCCAAGTGGTTTCATTGTGTTTCAACTTGATTTGATGTAAGCCAGTTGAAACCAGTTTAAACTTGATTTGACACACTTTTAAGCCAGTTGGAGTTGGTGATGGCCTATCATTGATTTGAAATTGGTAGGAACAGTTTGAGGTCAACTATGGTTTTTTTAAGGTCCACTTATTATTCAAAAATAGTTTTGTTTTTTCTTTAGATTTATTATTATTGTGTGTATGTGTGAGAGGGGGGAGGGGAGGGAAGGAGAGGGAGGAGGATAGGAGGGAGGGAGGGAGGGAGGGAGAGAGAGAGAGAGAGAGAGAGAGAGAGAGAGAGAGAGAGAGAGAGAGAGAGAGAGGCCATTGCATTCTCATTGAAGTTACAGGTGCCTGTGAGTTGCCACATGGCTGCTGGGGACCAACCTTTGGGTCCTCTCCAAAAGCAGCCAGTGACCTTAACTGTGGAGCTGTCTCACCAGCCCTGTGCTCAGTTTTGCTGTGGGCTCTGGGGATCCAAACTCGGGTCCTCATGCTTGCCGTGCAGACTCTTACTGCCCGAGCCATCTCCACAGTCCCCATCTTCACAGCCTCATGGAATGACGACACCTTTGAAACCCTAAATATCCTATCTCTTCTTTTTTTTTTTCCGGAGCTGGGGACCGAACCCAGGACCTTGCGCTTGCTAGGCAAGCGCTCTACCACTGAGCTAAATCCCCAACCCCTAAATATCCTATCTCTTAAACCACCATCCACTATAGCATCCACATAACTTCCTCAAACCATCAGTCCTTATTCTGTGAGACAGCCTTGCCCAGCCCCTTCGCATTTTTTTCCCCTGAAACAGGGTCTCATAAATATGTCTCCTTGGCTGTCCTGAAACTCAATACTCAGACCAAGGTGGCTTCCAACTCACATAGCTCTGCTTGCCTCTGCCTCCCAAGTGCTGGGATAAAGGGCACGGCACCCCCCTTTTAGTAATACTTTGAAGCCCCTAAAACTAACTTGCTCGTTGAGTGGGTGCCGTTTACTGATCACGACCGGTCAGTGACTTTGAGTCTGAAGAAAGGCTTCTCCTTGGCTCTAGAGCACGGACTGGTTCTCAACCTTCCTACTGCTTGCAACCCTTTAGTGTTGCGGTGAACCCCAACCATAAAATGATTTCTGTTACAACTTCATAACTGTAAACTGGCTACTGTTACGAGGAATGTAAGTCCGTGTTTTCTGATAGTCTCAGGCAACTCCTGGGAAAGGGCCTATTGAGCCTCACAGATTGAGAACCCTTGGTATAGCATGTCCTCTGCTCAGCCCAGCGCCTGGTTCGCTGTGTGATCAATCACCCAACCCTAGACTGACTGTGGGGAGCCCTGTCTCTTCGAGCATCACAGTACAGAGGGGAGATTGAGCACCTCCCTCTCCAGGAAGAAAGTTGCACAGCCAGTGAGCTCATAACATGGTCAACATACATCGCCAACCAAAGAATTGCTTTCCCTGTAGATCGCAGGGGATCAGTTTATCCTCAAATGGTAGACAGAAGACTCAGTGCCTTCCAGACTTTGCCTCTCTCTCTCACTTTATTACAGATAAAACCAGGTTCTGCTTGCCTTACCAGGAAGAGTTGTTTTGCTGGATATAGAAATGATTGTAGACCCTCTGTGTCTACCGAGACCCCTCCCGAGAGCCAGGAGATGGTCACCAAATAGAAACACCCGGCAGCCACGTTTACAAAGGTTTTGTTTGTTTCTGCCACACTCGGACCAAGCCTGGAATGTTGGGCGTGTTAGGCAAGTGCTTTACTGCTGAGCTGGATTCCACCAGTCAGGATGGATTCGTTGTTATTTTTTCCCTGATGAATTTGTGTAGAGCACAGAAATGTTAAGGGAGGTTAGGCTAACTCTGAGAAGAGAGGAAGATCCTCTTCCCACTCTGGGTGCTATGGGCCCCTGGGAGCTGAAAAACGGGGCATACAAGGGGAGGATGTGGAGACTGATCCAGGAACCAGTTGTGTTACTGCTAGGCTTCGTGATGCTGATGAGAACTCAGAGCGGTCTGTTTCAGGGTGGGAGGCATAAGGGGAGCACGAGGGGAGTGGGGCACAGCTCGCACACTCTGCCCTCCTCCCTGACTTGGCATCTTGGCTGTTTGACATATCCAATCTGATTTTTGGTGGAGAGGCTCATCTGGGAAACGGACAGTTGTAGGGGTTTGTATTTCTATCTCAGAAACCATCAATTTCTGTTCTCTAACGCAGTTCTTCTCACTCCCTCTCTCACTCTTGTCAGCGGAGTCCTCGCCTTACTTCTCCGTTTCCCACCCTGAAAAGATCAGCAAAATCCCTTGTGGGCTGGAGAGATGGCTTATTGGGTAAAAGGGGTTTGCCACCCAGCCTGGCAACCTGAGTATCCTCCCCAAAACCATATTGTGGAAGGAGAGAACTACACGTGTATACACATACATGTTACACATCCACTGACCACCACACACATACAAACCACATACCACACATACACACACCATGCATACAGATACAAACACCATGTACATGTACACATATACATACCACACATACAGATAAAAACATCACACACATGTACACACACACATCACACATAGGGATACAAACACCACATACACATACTACATACACACACCACACACACACCACATAGCACACACATACATATACCACACATACATACACCACACATACAGATACAAACACCACACATACCACACACACATACTATATACACACATACACACACATACGGCACACACACATACTCACACACACATACACACACATACACACACCACACATACATAACACACACACATATACATACACACACACCACACATATACCCCCCCACATACCACACATACACCCACACACACATACCACATACACATATCACACACACCACAAACATACCACATACCACACACACATACTACATACACACACCACACACATACAGATACATACCACACATACATACACCATGCATATAGATACAAACACCACACACATGTACACACATACCACACACACACACACACACACACACACACACACACACACGATGTGAGGAAAAAGAAGAAAGCGAGCTTGTCCAGGGCCTTCATTCTTACTCTCCAGGACTGGCTAAGACACCGCTTCCCACACTGTTGGAGGACAGATCTGTTGTCCCCTGTCCCTTTTCTCACTTTCTTAGACCCAGAAGCCACAGTCAAATTGGATGAATAGGCCCAAAGTCAGAACATCTGGTTCTGGGCCCAGATCTTGCTGCTACTGACTTACAAGTGAGTGTGGCCCAATCTTTTTCCTCTGTGGACAGGACAGTGCAACAGTAATAGTTGGTTCCATGCCCCTCAGTGGTGCTTTTAAAAATGTTACTCCTGGGGTTGGGGATTTAGCTCAGTGGTAGAGCGCTTGCCTAGCAAGCGCAAGGCCCTGGGTTTGGTCCCCAGCTCTGAAAAAAAGAAAAGAAAAAAAAATGTTACTCCTTCACCCAGCTAAGTAGCACATGTCCTTTTAATTCAGTACTTTCAAGGCTCTCTGTGACTTCGATGCCAGCCTGGTCTACACAGAGTTCAGGTCAGTTAGGGCTACATAGTAAGATTCTGTTTAAACATTAAAAACAAAATTATCTGTTTATTCTCAGTTCTGGAAAGGTGACACTGAGGCTAAGTTGCTCCCCCAGGGGACCCCTCATTCAATTCCGAGCACACGCATGGTAGCTTATAACCATCCATAATGGCTCCAGTTCTACAAAACCCCATGGTCCAATCCCATGGCCCCTCTGGCTTCTATGAACACTGCATACATGCAGACAAAACACAGTAAAACGAAACAGATTTTTTAAAATTCTCAATTTCATACATAGATACAACATACTTTGGCCATATCTCTCCCCGTTTTTTCTTATTTCCTTTCTCTTCCTGCTGAATCTACCTTCTCAGTAAGTACCCTTCCTACCTTCATGTCATGTGTATGTATGCGTGCATGTATGTATCATGCATGTATGTATATGTATATGTATGTAATTTTGTGATCCATTGAATTAGACATATGAATATGAGGGAGTCTGCATGTGAGCATCAAGCTCCCCTGGAGTTGGAGTTATAGGTGGGTGCTGGGAGTCAAACTTGGGTCCTCAGGAGGAGCAGTACATGCCCTTAACCACTGATCCACCCGTCCAGCCCTGACCCACGGAGTTTCAGTAGAGTTGCCTACAGGAACAAAGGTACAGCTACTTTTTGGAGCAAGGGCACCTTACCAGAGTCAACACCGTGGAGGGCTGTGACTCACTCCCCCAGCAGCCTTCAACTGCCTGTCCCTCTCAGTTGCACCCTAATTGCCAGGTGAGGAAACGGAGGCTCTGCAAGCCTCATCCCCAGAGGAAGGCGAGGAAGCCTTGTGCTAGCACCTGGACTCGGTCCAGAGAACCCAAGTCCAGCGCCTTTGCTGAGCTGTATATCCGATCCTCCTCCCTAAAATAGCTTTCATTTTATGGAGCACGTGCTATTTTCCAGGAACCGTGCCCAGCGCTTTGCATCCATTTATCTCCTTCAGTCCTGGCTCCTTCTCAGAATCTCACCTTAAACATCACCCCTTTGCCTTGTTTTCTGGAAGCTTCTCAGCAGCTCTCCCCTCCCCCACCGCCTTACTCACACACAAGCCTAAAATCCTCCCATCCGTTAACTGTCTGTGATGTCTCCCTCTCTGTGTTTAAGTTTCTGGAAGATTTGCTGATGTAGTTCGTGTAGGTCCTCAGCCTCTCATGGCTGCCCGGCACATGGCAGACACAATAAATATTTGTTAAATCAATGAATGAATGGACGTTAGCACCTGCCTGGACTATATGTTCTTCCTGATTGCACTGGACAGATGGAGAAACTAAGGCACCAGGTTTGCACAGAGCCCCAGAGACCATGAATGGAAACATGGAGTCAGACTGTGTAGGGAGACCCCGGCTCTTCCGTAACCACCATGACAGGGTTGCTGTGGATGCTTTCAGGCTGTGGGCCTGGGCAAGAAGGAAGGCTTTTGGCTGCTTTGACTCTTCTTCATGAGACCCCCAAGGAGGTCAGGCTGACAGGATTAGAGGAAACAGCTGGCTGGAGCCCCATGCCCTGCAGGAGGGAGCTCACCCTCCACCCCCCACCCTACCCTACCACCCCACCCCCGACTGGAGGGGGCAGCTCCTCGAAGCCCAGTCACATTCCAGGTCAGTCATTTTCCTGAGCCCAGATGTTTGCTAATGAGCTGGGGAGAGGGGCATTCAGCTCTCAGCTCTGGGCCCCACTTTACTTGGCCCCAAGAGATTGGCCCAGGGCCAGCAGGCTCTGGCCATGAGCCCATGCCCTGTGCCAGCCAGGCCTGCCTGGGCAGCTGGAGCTGTGCTGCCAACCAGGTGTATCTCCTGGAGCTTGGAGACTCTGACTTGACAGGTTCTGCCTTTCCTGCTGGGGCCCCATTATCCTGGATCCCAGGGGTGCAGCATCCCAATGGGAGGGGCTCTGAGGCAGCCAAGAGTGTGTGCTGAGCATAGGATTGTGGGTTGTACATTCAAATCTATCTTTTGTCAGACACTATTAATGTGATCTTGTGTGGGGGTGGTGGCTAATGACACTTTTGTTCTCACTAGTGCAATGGGAGCAATGGGTTTGTGGGAAAGAATAGATGAGATACAGCAGACTGCTTAGCTGGGTATAAAATGGTAGCGGCTAAAAGATATTGAGTCCCTTTCTAGGCAGGTTCTCTGCCCACGCTGAAGCTTCCTGTCATCATGTGATGTAACTCAGCTTCAAACCCCACATCCTTGATTAGGTGTCTAAACCTGCTGTGGAACATTCTGGACAGCTTGCAGGAGTCAGTTCTCTCCTAAAATAATAAGTCTTGGGGATTGAACTCAGGTTACTAGACTCAGTTGTCAGAGTTGTCAGTGACTTTACCATCGTAGGCATCTCATCAACTCCTGTTCTGTTTGAGCCAGAGTCTCACATTGCCCAGCTTAGCATGTAACTAGTAGAAGCTGGTCTTGAACTCCTGACCCTTCAGTCTCTACCTTCCAAATGTAGGGATTACGTGTCTACTGGGAATAGGTTGGGTTCTTAGAGAATCTACAGAACTGTAGACATCCACTCCTATCCTCTCCAAGGTCTGAGGTAAGACTGCTGGCAAGCTTTGGCTGTAAAATGGCCTACACAAGCTACAATGTAGCAAGGGTGGTTTCTGGAGTGCATGGTCCTCCAAACCTTAGCTTCATACCGTATAACTTTTTGATGAACTACTTAAGTTGTCTCTGGGCTCTCTGCATTTATTAAATGGGGGATAACACTAAAACAAAATGAAGGGTCCTACCCTCAGGGGATTGATGGAGGAGATCATAAAGCGAGATTAGCAGGAACAGATGTATCCCAGGCTGCAAGATCACACCTGGAAGAGGAGGAAGTGTATGTCACCCGAGGATCTTGGGAAAGCTTTCTAGCTGGTAGATGAAGGATGTGTTGAAAGGGAGATGAAGGAAAAATTCTAGTCGAGGAACAGCACAGCTGGGGTGAAGAGCAGATTGCCTGGGGCAGCCATGGTGTGGCCGTTAGCCCACTAGGAGGCCTCTTTGCCACTCCCCACTCTCCATGCTTGACCACTTGGAGACATCAGATGGGCAGGGCTGAGTGCAACCGAATGGCTTAATAAATGGGCTCATGGGGTTGGGGATTTAGCTCAGTGGTAGAGCGCTTGCCTAGCAAGCACAAGGCCCTGGGTTCGGTCCCCAGCTCCGAAAAAAAAGAGAAAAAGAAGAAAAATAAATAAATAAATGGGCTCATATAACAGACACAGATAGATCCCCAAGTCTCACAATTCTTTTTGATGGTGCCCCGGGCTATCACCTTCAAGAAACAGAGAAGGCCCACTACCTTTTTCCTCTTCTTCATAGGCTGGCCTGGAACTTGCTATTTTAGTTGACCTTGCGTGGATACTGCTAGACCCAGTTTATGGGATGCTGGGGAATAGAGGCCAGGGTTTCCTGCATGATGGGTAAGCACTCTGCCAACTGAACTACAGCACCGATCCAGAGCTCTCTTCTTACTAGGATGGACCAGGCTACCCCAGTGCAATCCACCTTTATTGGGTTTAGGTAGCTAACCCCTCCCTGAAAGGAACTGCACTGTCTTCTCTTCAAGGAACCAGAGTGAGTCGGGTTTGGCCTCTCAGACCTTTCTCTGGATGCTCTAGCTAAGTTGTTTCGAGGCAACTGAAAGTCAAGAGGCAAGAACACAGAACAGATCAGAACCCAACCTTCTGAGGGAAGATCGGGCACAGCTTCGGATGGGTTCCTGGTGTTGGAACCCCCAATAGGCTGGAGCGCCACTCTCAGCCCGCGTCCAAGGCCAGGCTCCCACTCCAAGGATTCCAAAGGTCCACTATTGTCACTCCAAGGCCTGGCAAGACCTGACAACCTAGAAAAGCCAGGCGGAGTAAAACCAAAGCCTGGGAAGCGGCCGGGCGCCTGGCTCGTGCCCTTTCATCTCTGTCCTGGCCGTCGGGGGTGCAGGGCCCATGGCCCCGGCACCCCTGCTCGCGCGCAGAGGGAGCGGCCCTCGCTCGCTCGCTTGCTCGCCCGCCCGCCCTGCCCGCGCGATCCCTCCCCTCGCCGCCGCTGCCCCCGCCCTCGCTCCCTATTTGGAACTGAGACACCCTGACGTCGGAGGCGCTCGGCCCGCCGCTCCCCCGCGCCTCGCGCCCGCCCGGGGCCGCAGACGGCCAGCAGCGCAGCACAGCCGAGCCTCGCGGGGCCGTCCCAGCCCGAGGACCCCGGGCCTGCGACCCCCGCGGCTCGCATCCCACTTTCTAAGACCTCTAAGAGGACGCGCCGCGCTCTTCGCGGCCGCCGCGCGCGGTAAGTCTCGCCCGGGCCCGCACGCTGGAGCGGGGTAGCTGGGGTCCCTTTGCTTCTGCGACCTGCAGTGTCCCCTGAGCCCAGCAGTTCCTCTCCACTCCCCGCCAGCTCGCGACCTCTGCGTTGCGCAGCTCGGCGGCCAGCCCGGAGCCTCCGATCGCCCGCGCTCGGGACGTGGGCGCGGCTCCCGAGTGGCCAGGGGCACCGGCGGCGTCCGGAGCCGGTCGCCAGCCGCGCCCCGGGGCTCCGTTTCTTGTAGGAGTTTCACCGCCAAGACTGAGAGTAGGAGGGAGAGCGTCGCCCGGCAGGCGCCGGGCAGCGCTGGGACACTGGACTCACGGGTCCTCTGGATCTATCCTGGTCCCTTCGTAGCTGCTGCTCATTCGGTCCCTGTCTCCCATCCACAGGTCTCTGGCTCTCCATCGCTCCATTTCCGCCCCCATGCTCTCTTAGTTCTGTCCTTCCCGCTGTCCCTCTCGCCCTGTTTTTCACTTTCTCTGGGCTTGTGTCTCTGCTTTCGTGTTGTCTCTCTGTTTTCCCTCGGTCGCGGAGAACCACCCTGACCTCCTCTCTCCAAATCATAGTATCCTGCCCCAGCTTCCGAGGCGCGGTCCCCCAGCTGGGCTCGTGGAGAGTTCCTCTGGCACTACAAAAGACCCCAAATCCTCCTCTTCCCTGCTCCAAAGTCTGGCCGGTGTCACCCACCCCCACTTGCAGGGGCAGAGAGGGAGAGAGAGAGAGAACAAGCGCGAGCGCCCGCCTGCCTGAGCTAGCTGGCGTTTCCAGCGGGTAGAGCCTTGTAAGCATTCCACCCCAGTGAGGCAGTGTTCACCGCAGGGTTCTGCTGCCGGCCACCTGTCCTCCAGCCGGCTCTGGCTCCCGGGCTAGGCGATGTTCTTTTACAAGCGTCACTAAAGGGGGCAGCTGCTTGCCTTGGCCAGGCTGGGGGGTGGGGGTGGGGATGGGGGGGCATCAAGGGAGAAAGCCACATTTGCAGGCTTTCCAAGGCCCTTGCCCAGCTGGAAGCCACCAGCCTGAAACTCGGAACACCCCAGGAAAACAGCTCGCTGGCACAGACTGAGAGTGGGGAAGTAAGTTGTCAACAGGCAGCCCCCCACTCTTTGTCACTGAGCAGCCAGCCTCCCGAGACTCCCACGGATGCTGGAACCATTTGGGCGGGTTTGCCTTGACTTAGAGCCAAAGAAGAGACAAGGCTGGGGCGTTTCCTTGGTGACCCCCCCAACCCCCACCCCTCTCCACCCTTCCCTGAAAAGCCAGACCTCTCTCCTGGGCCTGTGTGTTGGAGGGGTAGACAGGGGAGTGGATGCTGTGTCCTAGCCAGAGGTACAGCCTCCTTAAAGTGAAATTTCAGCTCCTTCCTCCCACTGGCAACCCCAGGGGTCGGAGGCTGTGCAGTGGGCAGGGTTGTTGGTGAGGTCTGAGGGGAACTTCTGTTGAGCAGATGTGTAGGCCTGCCCTGCAGCCGGTAGTTAGCATACATTTGTTTTGGAGACGGTTTCTGGTCTGACTGTCTGCATAGGAATACCCAGATCTTGGAAGTGGAGCTAGCTACCTGGCCGTAGGAGGTAGGCTTGGGTGGCAGGGGACAGATCCCCGGGGGTATCAACCCACTGCACAGTTTGTTCAGGCTTTGCCCTGGAGCTGAAGGAAGGAAAGTCACCCTGTGGTGCTCCTGGGGTCATGGAATCCTTGTGGCCTCCAGCGGCACACTGGAGCCGGACTCTCCCCAAGGGGCTCGCCTAAGCCAGATGTTCCCAGGCTAGGCCCGAGGTCTATTGCACAGGTGGTAAGTAAGCGTGAGGCTTACAGAGGTGAAGTACAGGTCACTGACACGCTCTATGTGAACAGCCCTGCCCCTATGACACTAATTCTGGGGTACCGCTCTCCCTCAGCACCCAGGAATCTAGAGCCGGGCCTGGCTGGTGTGAGCTGCACCTCAGGCCCGATACGGCTTCGCCCCCTCCCCAGCAGCGGTTTTTCAGTTGATCCCTTCAAGGAAGTCCCTGTACTCATTCCAAGACCTGGAGGATTGCCCCACCCTGCTGATCCCCAAGCCCAGGGCAGCGGCCACAAGCACCACACCCTCTCCACCAGCCGCATGCGCAGTGGGCACCAGGCATAGCCCGCTCTCGGTAGCTAGACTCGAGAGGGGCTTACTCACAAAGCCCCTGTCTTCCGAAGGGGTAGAGTTCAGTGAGTACTTGCCTCCACTCCTGCCCTGGCAAGTAAGTGTGGTAGTGACACTTGGCCCCTTGTGAAACCGTCCCCAACCATCTTGTTGCTTGCTTAAATTTCAACTCAAGGTATCCCCTAAATCCCTATCACTTGGCAGATGCTTCCCGGATTGAGAAACACAAAGGATTAAACCGGATCTGGAGGGAGGAACAGAGGCTAAAATGGATAAGAGGCCCGGGGTGAGGGCAAGCCTTTGCTCCTCATGGTGACTTCCTGAAGCTGTAACCTCACAGTGACAACCTTATATACACTCTTCAGTTTAACTCTTACAGCTGCCTAGCGGGAGTGGCCTCTACTGTTCCCACATTACAGATGAGAAAACTGAGGCACACAGTGCTCAGGTGGTTGATCAGAGATTTGAACCTGAGCCAGCGGTAATTGTGGGGAGCGGAGGAAAGACTCTCTCTCTCTCTCTCTCTCTCTCTCTCTCTCTCTCTCTCTCTGTGTGTGTGTGTGTGTGTGTGTGTGTGTGTGTGTGTGTGTGTAAGAAGCCTGGGGGTGTGTGGGTACAACTTACCTTGAAAATTCTTGTGGGGATTGAAGGGTCCTGACTTTTCATATTTAACAAACGAGGAAATGAGGGGTCAGGCATAAGTGTTTCATGACTTTGATCCCAGTACTCGGGAGACAGAGGCAGGCAGGTCTCTGAGTTCAAGGCCAGTCTGGTCTACATAGTGAGTTCCAGGACAACCGGGGTACATAGTAAGACCCTGTCTTGAAATTTAAAAATAAATAAATAAATAAATAAATAAATAAATAAATAAATAAATGGGAAGCTAGGGGGAGTGGTAGTCAATTATTCCCTCTATACTTCAGGTCACCCCTTTGCTGTACAAAGACTTTAGGCTTTAGTGGGTGGTATTGTTCGTAGCCAAGTCCTTGAGAACTAAGTCCCATCCTGCTGTAGGCGTTAGGCATTAGTCCTGCAGCCCAGGGGACTCTGTCAGTCGTGACATTAAGGGGTTTTTTTGTGGGGGGAGCAAGGCGGGGCACAGTTCCTGATATGCCTGGGCCTCAGATTCATGTGGAGAACACAGATAAATGCCTGTTCAAGTCATACCCCTGAACGGTTTGACTGGTCTTTGGCGTTTTGATTTTGTAAGTTAGGCCCAGGGCTTCTACCTTTCTGGAGAGTCTCAGGGCAGTCGTGGAGTCTGGCAGGTATGCGTGAGCCAAGCCCTGTGTATTCACGGCTCCACCCCCTGGCATTCCTGAAGGGCCCTGTGAGCCAAGGGCCCTGGGAAGCTACCACAGCACTCTCTGCCCTCTTCCTGCCTGGGAGAGAAGGGTGAGCCTCTTCTTGGCCCGTGTGAGGTGCATGGGTCACCCTGTGGGGGCTTCCTTTGTGTGTGAGTAAGTGGCAATTCAGAAAAGGTAAGGCTCTCTCTACCGGGAGCTGGAAAGAAAGTCTACACCTGTCAGAATCCAGAACCCTGAGAGGTTCACTAGAAATGTCCGCCCCCATCCCCGGGTCTGAGGTGTGCCCAGGGTGAGCACCTGTATTAACTCCGCCTCTGCTAAGGATGCAACCGAACTTCCAATGGGACACTCCTCTCCAGTACCCAGAGCCCAGGAACCAGGTTCTGCAGTGACCTTATGCTCATCTTTGGGGGTTCAGGAGTGGGGCTCACTCTGGATCTCTGTGGAGCCAGGTCTCAGAGGAGGCAGTGGGTGAGCACCAGAGTTCTGACAGGGAGAGGAGAGCAGCTCCCAGGAGACCCCGAATCCCATCCCAGCTCCCCACTCCCTGGACACCTCTCCCCATTTCTTGCTCTCCCCTTTTCTCACTTCTGTGAGCCTTCCACCTGCGAGGGAGGGTGACTGACTGATTTGCTCAAGATCAAGCCTTGGATTTTCCTACTGTCAAGACATAGAAGCTCACACAAATTCCAGCTGCCCTGTTCTTTATGTAAACAGTGGGAGAGATGGGGCCTGCCCACATACAGTGATTGTAAGCTGACATGGTACAGCCTTTCCAACAGCAGCTGTAGTTAGGATCCACATTTCCCTGCCATGTTGGAGAGGCTTTGGGGCCCTCCTTTGGCCTTTGCTCTCAGCCAGGAGCTCCCTCCCTCAGTCTTCACCAGTACCCATCTGTCATCCTCTGTTCGACCCAGAATTATGATCTTCTACCCTCCTCACTCAGCCATGTCTATGTTTCCTCTGTGGGTAAACGTAGGGCCCTCCGGCTACACCCTCCCTTCTCTCACCTTCCTCGAAGAACCCAGAAAGGGAGTGCAAGCTTCAGGGAATGAGATGGCCCACAGGGGGGCCATGGCTCTTCTCTGTGACTGGAAATGTCTTGGGACAAGCTCTGCAGAGTCTCGATGTTGATTGGGCAGATGTCTGGCTGACTCCGGTCCTGCCCTGGCTCTCTGGCACTCTGCGTGACCTTCGGGGTGGAAGGTATGAGAAACTGGGTGAGGCTCTGAAGGCCCAGGAAGGGAAAGTCCAAATGCTGCTTAGACAGAGATGAGCTGAGTTGCTGGTTGTGAACATAAGCAAGTATAATCAACAGAAGATTAAACCTGCACCGGTGAGGGGAGAGCACCATGGCCTCTGGATAGGGTGTGAGGGATAAAAGGGGGGCTTTCCTAACGGCAAGTTTTGCTTTCTTTCTGACACTGCTCAGCTTTACTCATGATCCTGGAAAGTAAGCTGGTTTTGGTGGGTGCTGGATGCTAGGTACTGGATGGGTGCTGGGTGCTGAGTGCTGGATGCTGGGTGTTGGATGCTGGGTACTGGGTATTGAATGCTGAGTGCTGGGTATTGGATGCTGGGTGCTGGATGCTAGGTGTTGGATGCTGAGTGCTGGATGTTGGGTGCTGGAGACTGGGTGTTGGATGCTGGGTGCTGAAGGCTGGGTGGTGGGTGCTGGAGGCTGGGTGCTGGATGCTGGGTGCTGGAGGCTGGGTACTGGATGTTGGGTGTTGGATGCTGAGTGCTGGAGGCTAGTGTTGGATATTGGGTGTTGGATGCTGGGTACTGGATGTTGGGTGTTGGATGCTGGGTGCTGGTACAGCTCCCAGTTCTGAGAAGGAGCTGTGTTTCTCCTTTATAGCCAAGGAAGGTAGGCTGTGAGAGATAAAGTCTCTCTTAAAGCCATACAACTCCTAGGCTACAGAAATCAAACACTGGGAACTCCAGGGATAAAGGTCCAGTCTATTGGTGCTCTGGCTGTGTCCTGGGGAGGTGGAGCGTGGCCCCAGTGTTCTGCTCCCAGGTCCTGGTCAGGGCATAGTGGGTTGGGATGTAGCACTCTTCTGAAGGGTATGGCTAATCCTTGTTCCACCAGGCACCTAGAAAGGAAGAAAAAGCAGGCAGGTTTCTAACTCAGCCTGTCTTGTTTCTCCTCAACGTCTGCCAGCTCTAATAACAGCCTACTCTCTCTGTGCCAGGGACCCTGCAAATGTCCCCTTATCCCGTCTTCAGGTAGCTTTGTGGTTAACCTCCAGGCTGATCTCCACTTCAGCCAGTCCCGATGTTGGCAGCTTCAAGCCTCATCTCTCGGTGTAAGTCAGACTCACATGTCCATCTCTTGACTACTGTCAAGACTCAGCTCGGACTGCAAACCTAACTCCTATGAGGACTTTTAGCTTCACTTCCTACCTGGGTCTTACTCACTTCCTGCCTGTCATTCCCAAGAAAGTGTCACAGATTTAGATGATATAGCAGGGACCTCTCTGATTTCGAGAGGGACTAGTCCAGCAGAGGGAGGACCCAGGGGCTCTGGTCTTTTTCTACGGGCTTTGGAACGCTTTAAAAGGCCAAGGCCGTATATCGGTTCAGGCTAGTTCCTGAGGGAAGACAGGGGGTCTGTCAGGAGCAGGAGTCTGTTGAGTAGCAGTTAGGAAGGAGTCCAGTCGGTTCCATTCAGGTGTGCTTGCTCTAAAAATGTAGATTTGCTGTAGATCTTGTCGGTGAATCTGGGTTGTGTAGGTCACAGCAGAAAGTGATCGGGATCGAGGCACGCTGTTCAGCCCCACCCCCAGCTGTCCCCACCCCTGTCAAGCCAGGGGCAGAGAGCATCATCAGGGACCAAGACCTCTGCATCAGAGGAGCAATATCTGGGAGGAAGGAGGAGTGCTCAATGACCCTCCCTGGCATCGCACTCCCTCAGCACACCTGGGTTCTCATTGTCACCTCCCTAGACACTGTGCAAAACACCTATCTCTGTCACCTCCACCACTTTCCAGTGGGTGGGGTGGGAGATAGGCCTGGTACATGGCTTCCCCACGGAGAAAGAACTAAAGGTATATGTCCCTGCTTCGCTGCCCCACAGGCAAGCTCATCCAGTTCCCGACTGAGTGCGTTTATTTCCTGACTGAGCCTATCAGAACCACCCCGAGGAAGTGTGAATCCTATCCCAGATAGATGCTCTCACACCATAAGTCCCCAGGGAATTCTGAGGTGTGTATGGGGTGTGATGGGGTAGTGGGTGACGCCTACAGAAGATAAAGTTAAGGAAGGCGGCAGAAATCCCCCTCGGAGTGGCTCCCTTTAAACACAGATTTTGTCCTGCCGCGCCATCTTGTGGCTGACCCTGGAATTTAACGTCTTAGTCCCGAAGCAGAGAATTCCGTAAAATGGTTAGGATCCGCCTGGGGTTAATGATGTGTGCTACACCCTGGTAGGGAATCTTAAGAAGAAACACATCTGACTGAGTGTTATAGAGCTGAGTATCAATGTGTTTTTAGGAGGCGTGGCCAGCCGTCTCTAAGGCTGTGATCAAAGGATTACTTTGAGTTTATAATAAGAGGGATCCAATCCTGAGACCTTGAGCAAGCTAGGCACACACACACTGCTCCACTGAGGCACACTCCCAGTCTGACATCAGTAACTATCTCGCCGAGGACCGTTCCCCAATGCTGCCAGGTGCAATGCTACCTATAGCTACAGCTTCCGAGGTTTAGAGAGGTCCAAGGTGTATTTGGAGCTGGGCACAGGGCTACCATAGGTAGGTGGAATCCGGATAATTAGGAGTGCAAAGTCATCCTTCGATACAGACTTAATTTGAGGTCGGCTTGGGCTACATTAAGACCATATCTCAAAAAAAAAAAAAAAAAAGTTACTGGTTTGTCTGTGGAGATCCGACTTTGAATCCTGGAATCAGATCGATGTTTGGGAGACACCCCTGCTCTAATCTCTGAGGCCATACTGTACCTCACCTGCCACCTGTGTTTAGTTCCAGGGCTCCGGAGGTGACAGGCACAATGCTTTGGGTCCTGGTGGGGACTGTTCTCCCTGTCATGTTGCTGGCTGCCCCGCCACCCATCAACAAGCTGGCCCTGTTTCCGGACAAGAGTGCCTGGTGCGAAGCCAAGAACATCACGCAGATTGTGGGCCACAGCGGCTGTGAGGCCAAGTCTATCCAGAACAGGTGGGGCTCTGGGAAGGAGAAAGAGGGTGAGGACAGGGACCCAGGGAGGGGTGAGGGACAGCAGGACTGCCCATCCCTGCCTCCCCTCTGGAGCGAGCTCAGTGACATCTCCTCCCACAGGGCGTGCCTAGGACAATGCTTCAGTTACAGCGTCCCCAACACCTTCCCGCAGTCCACAGAGTCCCTGGTGCACTGTGACTCCTGCATGCCGGCCCAGTCCATGTGGGAGATTGTGAGTACAGCTGCCCGATCCCCGAGCCAGAGCAGGAGGCCTCGGATACTCACCGTGTGTGCAGGCTGCAGGGTTCCTGCTGGGGATACGTGGGGACCTTTCTCCAGGGCTTCTCAGTCTGATACAAACCTGTAGAAGGTTCCAGATATCTGTGAGGTTATATCCGTGTCACAGGGACCACAGCTCTTCAGTCCTCACTCATTGTTATCGAAATCTCTGCCGTTCTCTGCCCCCACTCGGCTCTGTTGGTCTGGCTTGCCAGTCTCCCAGCACTCTCTTAGAACCTCCTTCCTCGCCAGCAACTTGACACTTACCAAACCCATCTCACTTTAGCCCTTCTTACCTGCTTTGTTCTTTCCACCCCAGGATCTTTGCATATGCTCCATGCTTTGCTCTGAACCACCACCCCTCCCCAGGCCTCTCCCCTCAGCTAGTTAATTTCTACTAGTTCTTTAGCTCTTGACTCAGCATTATTTCCTCAAGGGCATTGTTCCAGACCCTCTGACCCAGTCAAGCTGTGCCGTAGGCTCTCAAGCACTGTGTACCTTTGCTTTGGGCAGCTGACACATGCACAGGTTTCCTAATATATCAGACACCTGTGCCCTACCTGCAACTGTACCTCACCTGCACTTGTGCCTCACCTGCAAGTGTACTCCACCTGCACCTGTACCCCACCTTCACCTGTGTCCCACCTGCATCTGTGCCTCACCTGTACCTGTGCCCCACCTGCACCTGTGCCTCACCTGTACCTGTGCCTCACCTGCACCTGTGCCCCACCTGCAACTGTACCGCACCTGCAACTGTACCCCACCTGCACCTGTGCCCCACATGCACCTGTGCCTCACCTGTACCTGTGCCTCACCTGCACCTGTGTCCCACCTGCAACTGTACCGCACCTGCAACTGTACCCCACCTGCACCTGTGCCCCACATGCACCTGTGCCCCACATGCACCTGTGCCCCATCTGTACCTGTGCCTCACCTGCATTTGTGCCCTACCTGCACCTGTGCCTGAGAGCAGTCATGGAGTAGATGTTCTGTAGAAGAAAGGAGGGGGAGGGAGAAAGGACATGACTACAAGGTAAGGGTCAGGTTGCTAAGGGGCTTGCTATAGAGTGAACCTTGCTGAGTTAGGATCAGAATTGTGCAGAGTTTGGGACCAGTGAGGGAGCCAGAACCTTCTATGAAGAAGGAAGGACATTAGCAGTCTCTAGGGGCAGATCAGGCAGTGAGAGTTACTGTTAGTGCATCAGGGTCTGGCATGGTAAGGTCAGCCAGGACCAGCCTGAAGGTCCTGAAGACCTGAGAAAGGGGTCAGGATTTGCCTCCAGGTTCACTGGGAGCACGGTATGTGTGTGAGGGTGGATTTACCCCCACCCACGTGCCCAGGGGAATGGTAGCGCTGTGTGTAGGAAGATGAGAGAAGATGAGAGTTGTGTAAGAAGATGAGAGAGGGGGCTGGAGAGACGGCTCAGTGGTTAGAGCACTGACTGCTCTTCCAGAGGTCCTGAGTTCAAATCCCAGTAACTACATGGTGGCTCACAACCATCTGTAATGGGATCTGATGCCCTCTTCTGGTGTGTCTGAAGACAGCTACAGTGTACTCACATAAAATAATCTTTTTTTAAAAAGTACACTAGAAGGAGGAGGAGGAGTAGGAGGATGAGGACGAAGACAAGGATGAGGAGGAGAAATAGGAATTCCTTCAGGGGCTCAGTCCCCTCAAGCCCCTCAGATGGGTTCACAGAACATGGGATGAGATATTTGGTTCCCAAAGATGTGTTATTCTTGGGGTCTCTCCACCTGCCCAAACGTCAGGAAGCATCCCTTTTCTTGCTCCTGCCCCACCCAGGTGACCTTGGAGTGCCCCGGCCACGAGGAGGTGCCCAGGGTGGACAAGCTGGTTGAGAAGATCGTACACTGCAGCTGCCAAGCCTGCGGCAAGGAACCCAGTCACGAGGGCCTGAACGTCTACATGCAGGGTGAAGATGGGCCAGGCTCCCAGCCAGGATCGCACTCCCACTCCCATCCCCACCCTGGTGGCCAGACCCCTGAGCCTGAAGAACCTCCTGGAGCCCCTCAAGTTGAGGAAGAGGGGGCTGAGGACTGAGGGCCCCCAACTCTTCCTCCCCTCTTGTCCCCTGTGGAATGTCTGGTCCCACCCTCCAGGGAAGAGGGAGGGGAGAGGCAGAAGCCCCCCTCCCCCTCTGGCACTAGATGGACTTGGAATGCTGCCTGGTTGCCATGGAGATCTGAAGGGAGGGGCTGGAGCCAAGCTGCATGATTTAATATATGCAAGATGAGGGGAGGAAGCAGACATCTTCGGGACTTTTCTTTTGGAAGGTGAAGTGTGGTCTTTCCTTTCAGCCTTCTGGAGAGGAGCCCTCTGGATAGAGAGGAAGCAGGTTGAGCTGCTGAGGATGACTGAGATCCTCAGATAGGGCAGGCCCAGGCCAGGACCCAGACAACGGATGGGGCAGGATCCCCAGTGATGGGCAGAGGGTGGGTATCATGTCAGCATCCCCTTTGCAGGAGGATCTGGGTAGGAAGACAGCTGGCAGAAGTCGGAAACTCCAGCCCCATAGGTTTCCCTAAAGGCCTCCCCTCGCTCCCCACGCCAAGGACGTAACCCCTTCAATGGAGTGGCTTAGGAGTCAGGCTGGGGCAGGACCCTGCTGACTCAGGTGCCAGAGTGTCACTGAAGAAGAAAGAAGATCCCCCTCCCCCCACACCCTGTCCCTCCCTCCAGAGATCTTAGCTCTTTGCTCTCCTCAAGTTCTGGACCCTTCTGAAAGCAGCTGCAACCGGTCCTGCCGTCCTTGGGGCTGGTCTTTCTGAAAGAAGTGACAGTTTATCCCCTTCACCTGGGACAGTAGTGGACAGGAGGTCCCTGCCTAGGGCCCCTGCTGACCTCAGCTTTCTCTAGCTCCTTATTCTATCCACTCCTTCTTCCCAGCCGCACTTTAACCTTAGGGCAGGGCAGGTGGCGAGGAAGGGCCCTCTGTCTCCTCATCTGCTGGCACCATTGTGTCCAGGGGGTTGCCAGCTCAACCCCTCCCTGGGGGTGCCCCAGCCCATGGCTGTTTGACGAGAGCCTTAGAGCTTGTAACTAGTAGCCATCTCCCCTGAACCTGAGTGTTTCCATGAATAAAATGCCTTTGACGCCTCTATTCTCTTCCCTGTGGACTGGTTCTCTTGGCCAAGCTGGTTGTGGGCCCAGGGATGGGAGGTGGGTTTGGTCCGGGCAGTGCGGGACTGACCTGAGGTATCCTTGTAGTTCAGCCCTGGTCTGGTGGTCCTCTCCCTTTCCTGCCTTGGCACCGCCTCTGGCTCACCTCCTCTCTTGGGCTCGGGTGAGCATTTCTGCCTTGGTCCATGTGGCTGGACCTAGATCTGGATAATTGATCCCTTGAGAACGCTCTCTCCATCTCTTTACTCTCAGTGACCCAGCATGGGCCTTGCTACATGTCACCAGTCTGGACCAAGCCCTAGAAAAAGATGAAACGGATGAACCCCAAAACCGAAGATTACAAAAGGTTGGGCCCTGCGCTAGGTCATTTAGGGATCGTGAGTCATCCTACCTAACCCCCAGTCCTGCTTGAATCCTGTCCGTATTTTTTTTTATGCTCAAGGTATCTTAGGTGCAGAGAAGTTAGTCATCTCTCCAGGGCTATCTTGTTAAATGCCACCAAGAATCAAACCCAGACAATCTGGGCCAGAATCCGTGCCAAGCTTGGTTCGAGCATTCACCAACCTGTGGGGGAACTGGCACATTTTCTCTTCAGAGTGGTCCGCTTAGAGCGTGGGTGTCCACTTGGCCTACAGCTCACAGGTCTTCCGGTGTCACTTCAACATGGCAGTCAAAATACTGGCAACGAATTTGCTCCTAGAGGTCCCTGGGGCTGCGCCTCTGAAGCCCTGTGCCTCGGGTCTGAGAGCCGTCTTACTAGCAGCTGTAGGCAGTTTCTTAGCTTGTGGAAAGATAATTCACTGAGACACTGGGTAGACATCCAGTGGGAAGGCGGCTGACAGGCTGCTGGCAGACCCTGAATGGCAGCCAAAGATGGAAACGTAGGCTCTGCAGAGCTAGGTGTCAGAAAGACTTAGGGTAAATGGGAAGAGAGAGGCTGGAGACCAAAGGCCTGAGGCAGCGGGCCAGCTGGTGGCGTGGGTACAGTTTTCTAGGGGCAGTGCAATTGGAGAGGCTATGCCATCTGAGAGAGGTAGGGTCCCAAGGTAGAGCGACCTCTGGTGGGATGTGGAGGTCTTGCCAGGGAGAGGAGCCAGATCTCAGAGATGAAAAAAAATATTGTGCGTGTGCACTTGGGGTTGCACGGGCACATGCGCAGGCCAGAAGACAAGTGTGTCATTTCTCAGATGCCATTCACCTTGATTTGGGGACAAAGTCTCTTATTGACCTAGAGAGAACTTAGCAAGTAGGCAAGGCTGGTTGGTCACTGAGTACCAGCATCCCAGTCTCCACCTCCCCAGCACAGGAACAAGTGCCACCACACCAGGCTTGTGTGTGTGTGTGTGTGTGTGTGTGTGTGTGTGTGTGTGCTCGTGCTCACTTGTGTGCATTTAAACACATGTATGCCATTGTATCCATGTAGAGGTCAGAAAACAATGTTTGGGAGATGGTTCTCTCCATCTTGTGGGCACAGGATATTGAAAGACCATCAGGCTTGGTGGGAAGTACCCTTCCCTGCCATCTTGCTTCCCTGCCCAACATCAGTATATATGTGTGTATGTATGTATGTATGTATGTATGTATACATATATGTTAAACATAGGTTCTGGGGATCCATCTCAGATCCTCATGTTTGCTTGCACAGGACAAATTAGTTTTGGTTTTTTTTTTGTTTTGTTTTGTTTGTTTGTTTGTTTGTTTGTTTTTTTGTGACCATGTCTTAGCCTGGGCAGGCTATGACCATGAACTTCTGGTCCCTTTGCCTCCGTCTTTGGAATGCTGCTACCACAGCTCTGTGCCACCATGCCTAATTTATCTAGCACTGGGGATGAAAGCCAAGGCTTCATGCATCTAGGCAAGTACTCTCTGGACGGGTAGATCCTATTTCCTGTCTTTGGGGGAGGGGGGGATGTTCTGTAGCCTAGAGTTGATTTGAGCTCATGGTCCTCCAGCCCCAGCCCCGAGAATCTGTGTATGTGCCGCCACACTCTGCAGAAAATAGAATTCGAGAAGTCTCGGGAACTGCATCCACATGAAGTATGTGTGTAAATGCAAGTGCATGTGCGTGCATGTATGGACGTGCATGTACATGGGGTGCTGATTTCAGAGTTTCGCCACCACCGAGCTTGAACTGAGCCACGGAGAGAACGCAGGAACAAAATTGAGGCCCCTCATCCCTTTGCACAAACAGTGAGGGCTTTAGCATCTTAACAGATTAGCGATCAAGATAGCTGGCTTGACTGGAGCTAGCTTCCCAGTCTTGCTTAGGACCAGTTAGCATCCTGTTCTTCCCTTGCTCCAGGCCTCTGGGCAGGTCTGTACCTACCTGGGTTCGAATCCAGGCAAGGTCACTTTCTAACTGCGATTCTTGAGAGACCGCATGTCTCTGGGGTTCAGTCTTGCTGTGTGTAGAGGGGGGACTATTGCTCACGGTCAAGTCTGCTCTGAGGGAGAGGGGGAGCGTGCTGTGAGTCAGTGCACATGGCCGGATGGGAGCGGTGCCCGGCATTAGATGATACCTCGGAAGTATCAGCTGCTGTGATCACAGAGAATGAGTGACTGGCCTATGCTTCGAGCGGCTGGACGGGTGATTTGTCCACTTATTCATTCTCTTATGAGACAACTATTTATTAAGAACCTAGACTACGGGCCAAAGAGATGGCTCAGTGGTTAGAGCACTGGCTGCTCTTCCAGAGGTCCTGAGTTCAATTCCCAGCAACGACATGGCGGCTCACAACGGTCTGCAACTCCCAGTTCTAGGGACTCTGACACCCTCAAACACCAGTGCACATAAAATAAAAATAAATAAGTTAAAAAAAAAAAGAACCTAGACCGTGCTCATCATGGCTTAGCAATGAACAAAACCCAAGACCTGCCTGTGTGGAGGTGACCCTCACAGCACCTTCTGCAAGAGCAGCTTCCGGCAGGACTCACAACCTCCACAGACCCTGGCTTGTCCCTCTGTGTAGTGGGACTGGTCCTCTGTGTCTCCAGGCATGGAGAGTGGAGCAGGGGTGAGAATTCCTGAGATAGTTGGTCTAATATCCCAGGGTGGCATGACTGCCTGCTTCCTTCCTATAGAGAAGCCACTTACTGTGGCCGGGAGTAGCTAGCAAAGGGTTAAAAATTCTCAAAAGTCCTTCTGCACCTGTGATGCTAGGAAGGCCTCCACTCCAGCCATTCATTCTAGGACACAAAAGGACAACTGAAGAACTTCCTTAAGTTCCAGGTATTAACAGTATGGCCACTAGGTGGCAGCACGCCCAGGGCCAGTCTTAGATATAAACTTTTTCCTTTTTTTAAAAGAGGGTTTCTCTCGCCCTGACTATAGACCAAGCTGGCCTTGAACTCAGAGATCCGCCTGCTTCTGCCTCCTGAGTGCTGGGATTAAAGGTGTGAGCCATCACTTACCCGGCTGAAAAGAAACTTTTTAATTATAGCATAGCGCAGATTATCATATAGCAAACAAGTGTGAAGAATTGGTCACCTAGAATGAGCACCTGTTAAAATGAGCACGTTTGGGGTTGGGGATTCAGCTCAGTGGTAGAGCGCTTGCCTAGCAAGTGCAAGGCCCTGGGTTTGGTCCCCAGCTCCGAAAAAAAAAAATGAGCACGTTTTGGGGGCTGGAGAGGTAGCTCAGTGGTTAGGAGCACTGGCTGTTCCTACAGATGACCCAGGTTCAGTTCCCAGGGACCACGTGGTGGCTCAAACCTGTCCGCAACTCTAGTTCCAGGGAATCTGACGCCCTCTTCTGGCATTCCCTGGCACTACATTATGCAGTGTACACATATTCCCACAGGCAAAACACCCAAAGGAAAAAAATAAAAGTAGGTAGGTAAGTAAGTAGATAGATAGGTGGTAGATAGGTAGGTAAATAGATGATAGGTAGATAGATGATAGATTGATAGGTAGATAGATGATAGATAGGTACACAGACAGACAGATGATGGATAGATGATAGGTAGATAGATAGATGATAGGTAGATAGATGATAGATAGATGATAGATGACAGATAGGTAGACAGCCAGCCAGGTGATGGATAGATAGATAGGTAGACAGACAGACAGATAGATAGGTGATGGATAGATAGACAGACAGACAGATATGTAAAATGGTCATGTTTTGTGAGATGTGAAGAGACGGCTCAAACAGCCATCCCATTTGCATCTCTGTTATCTGATATCACAGCACGGAGAACTGAAAGGTCTTCCACAGCCCAGCATGGTGGTGATGCCTGTAACCCAGTCCTCAGGAAACCAAACTGGAAAATGGAAAATCTGAGGCTATCCTGGGCTACATAATGAGACCCTGTATCAAAAAAAAAAAAAAAAAAAAAAAAAAAAAAGAAAAAAGAAAAGAAAGAAAAAGAAGAAAGAAAGAAAGAAAAACAAGCGTGGGAGTGAACGAAACAAACACATAAGTCCCATGCAGAAGAAACAGCTGAGCTCAAAGATGTCTGCAGTTAAAGCTCAGGACCATATGGGATCCATCCCTCAACCCCATACGATAGGAGAGAATGCTTGAAAGTTCTCTCCTCTTCTACACACATGCACACAGGCACACACTACACCACACACACACACACACACACACACACACACACACACACACACACATACACACACAGAATTCCAAGAGAAAACAAACCCTTTGCCACAGGATTGGAGAGATGGTTCAGTGGTTAGGAACAGTGGCTGCTTCTTCGGAGAACCTGTTTGAGTCCCAGCACCCACACGACAGCTCACAACCATTTCTAACTCCAGTCCCAGGGGATCCGATGCTCTCTTCTGGCCTCCATAGGCACAAGACATACACGCAGGCAAGCAGTCGTAGGCAGGAGAGAAAAAAAGAAGGAAAAAAAGAGAAACCTTTGCCAGATTTATAGATCAAGTAGCAGATTGTGACTGTGAACCCAGATCACCGGGCTCCAAATGTATCGACTGCTGCTGGTGTTAGGCATCTCTGGGCTATGAGGGGCACAGGACTGTTAAGCTGTCAGACCACGCAGCGTCATCTAATCTCCCCTGACACTCAGTGAGTCAGGCATGGAATTCTGCTAACCGTGGCTGAAGAGGAAAGAAGACCGAAGGGTCAGCTGCCACTAGCCCTGAATGTGCAGAGTTTAACTGAGCAGCGGAGCTGGGATCTCAAGCTGGTCTCTGAGTCTCCATCTAGGGACGACCTTCTGTTCCTCAGGTTACCCAGTGTGGAGTGAGGGATAGGGATGTCTTTTGCGAGCTGCCGCTGGCTCCACCCGCCTTTGGGCATGAGTGGATACCGTGGCAGGACAGTTAACGCCTTCTTTCTGGCATTTATATTTCTGGCATATATATCCTGGCTTTAGAGTTGGGGGTAGGAATCTGGGTAGAGATATTCCAGGACAAACCAAGGCCATGAAAGCAGTGGGCTCTTCTAAGTGGGAGGTATTTCCATTTCGGAAAAGACACCCACCAGGTTCTCTTCATATTGCTGTACATTTTCTCTCTCCCTCGTCCTCTTTCTCCTTCTCCTCCTTTTCCTATAAAAATGGCCACTTCACGTTTCCGTTGAGCGTTTCTTGCCCGTTTCCTTGGCTAGAATGGAAGTTCACCGATGGGAAGCATCATCTAATGTAGTCTAGATGGTCCAGAGCAGTACCTGGTACCTACTCGGTGTGAAGAAAACTTGGTCATCACTAGGAGGCGCTATACCCTGCCCCCGTTTGCAGCGGCTTCCCTTCTAATGGCTTGGAGATTCCCAAATCTCACACTGAGACTTGGAGTGCCAACAGGTCAGGGACGGGGACCTTCACCAAAATCACTCAGTGTTGTTGGAGAACGGATAGGGGTAACTCAAAGGTGAAGAGTGGCAGAAATTATTTACCCATTGTATAGATCCAGAAACTGAGGCTCAGAAGGCTCTCTAACGGCTTGCTCGGTATTTTCCAGCTGACTCCCCTTGAAAGCGTGGTGACTCTCACAGTGAGTGGCCCGACCGCCCCCATTGGGGAGCAGTCTCCAGGTACATACAGGTCACGTCCCCCTTCCTTGAGTTCTGCCTGCGCCATCACATGTGGGCAGGGAAGCCGCAGGCGGAGGTGTGGGGACTGCGGGCGCCCGGGAGCGCTCGGAGCATCCTTCTCCAGGCCTTGGGTACCACGACCCGGCTCGCCTGCTAGAGGGGCTCGGCTCTGCCCGCCCACCGCGGGGCGGGGCGCACCCTCGGAGCCTCCGGGATCGCGCGTGGCAGAAGCGTCGCGGGCTCCTGCGCGCTGTCTCCCGGGCTCGGGAGCCCTATGTCCGCCGCGCCACCAGCCGCCTCCTGTAGTCTCCAGCCCCGCGGCGCTTGCCGCAGTCGCCGGCAGCGGATCACCCGCGAGCGCCCAGGTAGGGAGCGCGGGTGGGAGGCGGCCAGGCGAGCCGGCGCGGCCGAGAGGGCGGAGCGCCGCGTTGCGCTCCTCTGCCAGCCCTCTTTCCCCGGCCAGGTCTGGCCCGGCCCGGTCCGCGGCCTCCGGTACCGGGGATCCTGCGGTGCCTCAAGGCGAAAGGAGACCTGCTTTCCGTCTCCGGGCTGCGCTTCTGCTCTTGGGCCACCCCATTGCGACCCCCACGCGCGACAGCTCGTGATCTAACGTACTCACACGCCCACCCTTCTCGGAGAGACTGCCCCGGCCGGAAGGCGGGAGTTCGGCTCCTGCTCCCACATCCCCAGCTGTGCCCCTAGCCAGGAACCCCACCCCCATCTTATGGCATCCCCGGTGGCCCTATTCCATCCCAGGGCTCTCATCCAGCCCCAAGCTAACTTTCATTGATTCGTCACATCAGTACCCCTCCCCAAACTTCTTACCCGAGTACTCCAGGTGGCCCTGCCGTAGGAGGCACCCCTACAACCCTTCCCGATCTCTTGAAATCGCTGCTCGATGACCTAAGAACCCCGTTTTGTCACTACTACTCTGAGGTGCAGCTTCCTTTCTCCTCCTTTGCCTTCACCCTGTACCTGCATTCACCATATCCCGTCTTGGTCCTCAACCCCAGTCCCCATGGTTCCAGAGCCAGGCCCTGTCAACAGTAGCACCCCAGCCTGGGGTCCCGGGCCACCGCCTGCTCCGGGGGGCAGCGGCTGGGTGGCTGCCGCGCTGTGCGTGGTCATCGTGCTGACAGCAGCCGCCAATTCGCTGCTGATCGTGCTCATTTGCACGCAGCCCGCGCTGCGCAACACGTCTAACTTCTTCCTGGTGTCGCTCTTCACGTCGGACTTGATGGTGGGGTTGGTGGTGATGCCCCCAGCCATGCTGAACGCGCTGTATGGGCGCTGGGTGTTAGCTCGAGGCCTCTGTCTGCTTTGGACCGCCTTCGACGTGATGTGCTGCAGCGCCTCCATCCTCAACCTCTGCCTCATCAGCCTGGACCGCTACCTGCTCATCCTCTCGCCGCTGCGCTACAAGCTGCGCATGACAGCCCCGCGAGCCCTGGCGCTCATCCTGGGTGCCTGGAGCCTCGCGGCGCTTGCCTCCTTCCTGCCCCTCTTGCTGGGCTGGCACGAACTGGGCAAAGCTCGAACACCTGCCCCCGGCCAGTGCCGCCTATTGGCCAGCCTGCCTTTTGTCCTCGTGGCGTCTGGCGTCACCTTTTTCCTGCCTTCGGGTGCCATCTGCTTCACCTACTGCAGGATCCTTCTGGCTGCCCGCAAGCAGGCGGTGCAAGTGGCCTCGCTCACCACGGGCACGGCTGGCCAGGCCTTGGAAACCTTGCAGGTACCCGGGGTGGGTTTGGGAGACCTGGCTTTTGGGATGGGGAGAAATAAACCTCCATTAGGAGACCAGTGGGTAACTGCCTCGTAGTAAGCGCTTGCTGCTAATCCTACAAGGCTGCGGCTATGCCTTTCTAATGAATTTCAAGGACTGACTGTGCTGAGATATGCGGACTGTGGTGAGCTGTTAAACATGGATGTGGAGGAGGAAGCTGGCGTGCTTCTCCATGACAGGCACCACCCTGTATCACATGTGGGAAACTTAGAAAGCATCCTCTCTTGTCCTAGTCACTGTCACCTCTCACCAGGGAGCCTTTGATAGACTTCTGGCTCCCACTGCAGTCCACTTTCCCAGTTGGTCGTGTTGCTTTCCTGCTACAAACCTAGCTCTCCACGAGGCAAAAACCCACCTCAGAATATGGCCTGAGGATGCTTCTAGGCTGAACTCTAACCCTCCCTTTTTCCTTTCTCCCTCTCTGCTTCTCTGTCTACCAGCCTCAGGGCCCAGAGGACAGTCCTCAAAGTTGCCAAGCATAACTCCGTGCCAAGATTTCTGGCCTTACTTTGAGAGAGGGCCTCTCAGAGCTTCGGCTGGTTCCAAACTCACTATGTAGTTGAGGGTGATCTCGAACCGATGATCTTCCTGCCTCTCTGCCTATAGTGTTGACACTATAGGTGTGCACCGCCATGCCTGGCTTCAGGTCTCTGTGTTTGCTGGTCCCTCTGCCTCAACGCCTCTCCCTGAAGCTGCTCTTGCTAACTTCAGCAAACTTCTTCCTAGGCTGACCCTGACCTCCGGGTCTGAATGTTCACTGCCTCCCTGACACCGTTGCCATCGTGTTGATTCAGCCATACTGGCTCCCTGGCTCGGGGGCTGTGTGAGGCTAGGTCAGATTTGGCCTCTAGTACACATAGTTCAATAATTACTTGTGAATGGGGCAGACCCCTTAGCTCAAGCAAGCATGGCTGCTCTTGCCAAACAGGTAGCACTGGGCTCCTGGCGAGGTCTACCCTGGCGGGCAAGATGGAGGCTCCCTAGACTTGAGCTCCTCGTAAAGGTCGCAGCTGCTCTCTACAAGGACATCTTGTAGTCTCAGGTGAAGGAGGTTCTTGGAGGTTGGTAGCCTTGGGGTGAGGTTGGTAGTCTTGGGGTCACTGAGCGGCAAGAGACTTGGGTGAGGTGGAAAGATAGCAGGCCCAAGACCTGATCTTCCCAAGTCTGCTCATTTAGGACAATGGCGTCATGAGTGGACAGGCGTCCTGCCTCTGTTCCCAAGCTGTCTGTGGTCTTGATACAGTCAGGATAGATGTAGGCCTTCCGCACTCTTTCCTTAGAACTTTGGTATTTTCTTTTGGTTTTCCTTTTAATTATTTATTAGTACACTGTAGCTGTCTTCAGACACACCAGAAGAGGGCATCAGATCCCATCATAGATGATTGTGAGCCACCATGTGGTTGCTGGGAATTGAACTCAGGACCTCTGGAAGAGCAGTCGGTGCTCTTAGCCGCTGAGCCATCTCTCCAGCTGAGCCATCTCTCCAGCCCTCTTTTGGTTTTTCAAGACAGGGTTTCGCCGCGTAGTTCTGGCTGTCCTGAAACTTGCTCTGTAGACCAGGCTGGCCTCGAACTCAGAGATCTGCCTGCCTCTGCCTCCTAAGTGCTGGGACTAAAGGTATGTGCCACCGCTTCTGCCACTGGTGTTTTCCTTTTTCTGTAAAGACTTACTTCATTCCCGCTTGGTGATTTGCTCCTGCCTTGTCACAATTTCACTGACTTTTCCATTTGTTGGCCTGAGGCTAAGAGGTGACCAAATCTGTTTCTTACCTGTGTGAATTCCCTGGTATCTGAGGCTGGTGGCTTCTCCTCAGGAACCCCAAAATTGAGTGAGTTACAAGTCAGTGTTTGAGATGTAAATAGATACTATCTGATGTCTCCACATAGTAAGGGATTGTTTCTTACCCTGCGAAGATGTCAGATGCCTCACTGGTTAAGAGAGCTTGCTGCAAAGTCACGAAGACTGGAGTCTGGATCCTGGCACTCACATGGAACCGGGCATCCCCATAAACACTCGTGACTCCAAGGCATTGGGGTCTGTCTCCTGAATTCTGTGCATGTGCGGGTGAGCATGCAAGAACACTCATGCACACATACATGCACACATACATGCACACATACATGCACACACTCATGCACACACTCATGCACACATACATGCACATGTATACACACCTATTTTTTTTAAAAGATAAAGGACTGGCTAGAAAGCTCAGTGGGTCTAGGCACTTGCCACCTAGCCTGGAGACCCAAATTTTATCCCTGGGAACTACATGGTAGAAGGGAAAAAAACTCACTTCCATTCATGTCCTCTGACCTCTGCCTGTGTGCATGGGGCTGCACAGCTGCTCCTGGGACACCTCAGATCCCTTCCGTGTGAGATGTGAGATGGCTTGTACACACACACACACACAGGGAGGGAGAGAGAGAGAGAGAGAGAGAGAGAGAGAGAGAGAGAGAGAGAGAGAGAGAGGAGCAATATTAAGTCCAAATGGAAGCTCCTGAGTTCTTGAAGATATTGATCGACTGTGGCACAGGCTCCCCAGGGTCTACCACTGAGCTCCACCTTGCTCTCAGAAATGTGGGGTGGAGGGTGGGGCATCTCTCCTACCCGCATCTTTTTAAGCCCCGTCTTTTTATTTCCACGAATGCGTTCAGTTTTCTTTCTTTCTTTTCTTTTTTTCGGAGCTGGGGACCGAACCCAGGGCCTTGCGCTTGCTAGGCAAGTGCTCTACCACTGAGCTAAATCCCCAACCCCCACGAATGCGTTCAGAAAGAAAAGTTCCTATCTCTTCCAGAAAAGAAACACCAGTAACCCTCGCCACAGGCAGTCATAGGAAACACAGGACAGGGATGTTGGAGGCCCCAGCGGTGTCACGACAGTGCTTTTGTGTGTCCGTTATGCCCGGAGCCTGAGGCCAGCTTTCTCATTATGAGTTGGGAGAGGGTTCTTAGGAACGAAGAACATGTTCTCTGCTGCTAGAAGACGGCTTGCAGCTCACACCCTACGTTAGTAGTTTTAAATTTTAATTATTATTATTATTATTATTATTATTATTATTATTATTTGGGGAGGGGTTTCAAGACAGGGTTTCTCTGTGTCCTGGCTGTCCTAGAACTCAGTCTGTAGACCAGGCTGGCTTCGAACTCACAGAGATTTACCTGCCTCTGCCTCCTGAGGGCTGGGGTCAAAGGTGTGTGCCACCACCACCAGGTTTTAATTTATTAGTATTGTGTAATTATCATCATCATCATCACCACCACCACCATCATCATCATCATCATCATCATCATCATCATCGTGTATGTGAGTGGGCACATGTGTGTGCTATAATAGGGCAGAAGACCAGGTTCGGGAGTCTCTTCTCTCACCGCGTGAGAACTAGGGGTCTAGTCAGACTCCATGCAGGGCCTTTACCTTCTGTGCCCTCTCGCAGGCTCTGTGAGTTTTAAAAATGTTCACCTACATGGGCACTCTGTACCAGAGATGGAGGATGCTAGAAGTTAGGCTGTCAGATGCCCTGGTCTCAGCAGGGCCCCGCCACAGATATTCTTTTGGTGAAGTAAATCAGCAGGTACCAGGGTGGCACCTGGTGACATCAGGGCCTGCGCAAGGAGTCACCTCCTACAGCCACGCCATTGTCCTGAGCACGCTCTGTCAGGTACCCAAGCTTTGTCTCCAAACCCCCTGCTGAGTGAACAAGACTCTCTCAGCCTTGCTTGATGACGGGGAAACTGAGGCCCAGGGAGAGCAGGCATGGCTAAGTGACCCTTGCTCAGTGACTGACATTATACCATGTCCCTGTTGGCTGCTTCCCCAGGTCCTCCCTCAGTGTTGATCTGCCAGCCCCGTCTGCACCCTAGGGCTCCGACCTGACTCTATTGATGGCTCCCAGCATTCTCTCTGCAGTGGTTCTGTTTTGTCTCACGCCTGGAAATGCTACCTGGGTGCTGCTAGGCCACGCCCTGCCCGAGTACAGACGGAGCTCTGATCTTTCCAGACTCCAGACTTGGCCCTCAGGGTCTTCTCCACGACAGTGAACGGTGACCTCCCTTTTCTGGCCTCGCAGGTCAGGAACTCTGGAGGCAGCCTGGATGAATGCCTCTTTGCTGCTTACACTGCGTACCTAGTTCATTCTTCTCTACCTGTGACACAAATCCAGGCTCTAGTTACCACTGCCATCCTGGGGCTGAGTCCCATTACGGATGCCTGGGTTACTATGGTAACCTTCTAATTGACAGGTCCTGTTGCTATGCTCTGTGGGCCTTGCAGCTCTTGTCCCGAGACTCCCTGATCCACGTCTGTGTTGCCATCTCTTTCCTTGGTTGCTCTTCCTCTCCCAGCCACACTGACCTTCTGCCTATTCCTTGAGCATCAAGTGCTTTCCCGTCTCAGGACCTTTGCACCGGCTGTTCCGTCTTTCCACATGGTCGACCCTCAACTGCTGGTTTCTGTTCTCAGGCTTCTGAGGACAAGTGCTTCCCTCCCAGGCTAGGACCTCTCTCCAGGCCCACTGCTCCCTCTCAGCAGCAACTGCAAACATCTTGCCAGGGGACAGATGATTGATTGATGGACTCTCCTGGGTAGGAAGTGGGCTTTAAGAGGGCAGGAGCTTGTCATGTTTGCCGCCCTAGTACCAGCATCCAGAACCATGCTGAGCCTCTCGCAACCTCCCAGCCTGTGTATGTGGTGGGAAGGAAATGGACACAGAGCTTCGGGCCTGTGGCTCACATGGGTACCCATTCTCACACCCTGTGGGTTCACTCATATATGGAATGGCTTGGGCCCTTCAGCTTTTCATGACTTGAATTTGTTAGTCCAATCAGTGGCATTGAGTACCTACTGTGTGCAGAAGCTACCTACTGTGTGCAGAACCTATTTTTATTTTTTATTTTTTTTCTTTTTTTTTTTTTTATTTTTTTTTTTTTTTTAAAATTTTTTTTTTTTTTTTTTTTTTTTAAATTTTTTTTTTTTTTTTTTTTTTTTTTATTTTGTTTTTTTTTTTTTTATTTTTTTTTTTTTTTATTTTTTTTTGCCCTTGGAGAGGTCCTACCCTGCTTAAATTTATGCCAATTGTAAAGATGAACTTTGACCTTAAGCCCTAGCTGGGTGGGAGCTTAGATGTGGGGAGACACCCCAAAGCCATGTTCTCTGTGTAGCTGAAGGCCAAGGCAGAGAAAGCACAGTGGACCCTGAAGTTTGGAGGACATCCCTTCTGTTCCCAAGGCTATCATCCTACCTTGGTGACAAGATGATCCACCTGGTTCTCAAGCCAGAGGCGTGTCTGTTCCATATCTCTCCTCCCGCCAAACATCTGCTGGACGGCCTGTTCATTTTCCCTACCTCCCCACCCCTCCACTTTTTCGGGAGGCAGGAAGTCTCTCTTCATAGTCCTGGTGGCCTGGAACTCACAAAGATCCGCATGCCTCTGCCTTCCAAGTGCTGGGATCATAAGAGTGTGCCACCATGCCTGGCCTCATTCTCTTTTAAAAAGAGCATTTGGTTTTTTTGTTTTTTTTTTTTTTTTAAAGATTTATTTATTTATTTATATGTAAGTACACTGTAGCTGTCTTCAGACACACCAGAAGAGGGCATCAGATCTCATTACAGATGGTTGTGAGCCACCATGTGGTTGCTGGGAATTGAACTCAGGACCTCTGGAAGAGCAGTCAGTGCTCTTAACCTCTGATCCATCTCTCCAGCCCGAGCATTTGGTTTTTAACTGTGTTTGTGCGCACATGCATGCACGTGCATATGAGTGCAGGTGTCTTCAGAGGCTGGTTCTGGAGTACAGTAGTTGGGAGCCACCGGATGTGGGTGCTTGGAACTGAACGGGGGTCCTCTGCAAGGATATATGCTCTTGCCTGCTGAACAGTCCTTCCAGCCCAAAGCCTGTTCTCTTGGCTGCTGAAGCATCAGACCCTTCACTGCCTGGCTTTCAAAGTCGCTTGTGGACCTGTTTCCTTTGTGCCTGCCTTTGGGGGTTTGTGTGTGCTGTGGCACTTTTAAGATTATTTATTTTATAGAAGTCTTCGGACACACCAGAAGAGGGCATCAGATCCCATTGCAGATGGTTGTGAGCCACCATGTGGTTACTAGGATTTGAACTCAGGACCTCTAGAGGAGCAGTCAGTGCTCTTAACCACTGAGCCATCTCTCCAGCCCTGGCACTCCTGTTCTTTTAGGGTTTGTTTTGGTTTCTCCCTCTGAGCTGGTTTATCCAGAAAGCAGCTCTCCAGGCCTGGTGGTGCACACCTTTAATCCCACTCAAACTCGGGAGGCAGAGGCAGGTCCATCCCTGTGAGTTTAAGGCCACCCTGATTTATATAGGGGGTTCCAAGACATCCAGGGCTACATAGTGAGATCCTGTCTCAAATGAAGGGACAGACACAGGGCGTTTGCAGCCTGGAGCTGGAGACTGTCTCGGAGAAGGCTGCATAGGGCCCCTTCCCTTCTAGGATCCAGCTCTTTTCTCTTCCTTTACCAGGGCAGCCTCTAGCTCCCTGCAGATGGAAGGGAGGCGGGCACAGGCCCCCAGTCCCTGGCATGGGCAGCGTGGGAGCTGGCCAACATATCTCTCTGCTATCTACATATGCCTCTGTGTGAAATTGGGCTCTTAAAAATACCCACTGCTGGCACAGTGGTTCCTACCAGGTCTTCCCGGCATCCCCAGGGGCTGGGAGATGGAAGTTATGCTTAGAACTGGGGTATCAGGGAGATTGAAGCAGGTGAAGGTGTCTCTGTGGGGTGATGCCAAGCCAGAGAGTTGAGGGGAGGGAGGAGAAAAACCAATAGAGGTTCAGAAGTGTATGCCTGTTATTCAATGTAGGAGAAAGGCTGAGGCAGGAGGATTGCTGTGAGCGTGAGGCCAGCCTGATTGACTTAGGGTGTTCCAGGAAGCCTGAATTACAGTCTCTCTCTCTCTCTCTCTCTCTCTCTCTCTCTCTCTCACACACACACACACACACACACACACACACACACACACACACACACACACACACCAAAACAGGGAGGGGAAAGAAGGGAGATAGATAGTTTGGGGGTGTGGGTATCCATCCTTGGGTGATCCCAGAGAGTCAAGAGCGTTGTTGGGCAACATCAGGCTGCAGTGTGAATGCAGCCTTACAGAGACAGAAAGGTGAGCCAGGAGTTCCTCCTCTGACTCACCTTCCTCTCTCACCCCCAGCTTCTAATCCACTCTCCCTCCCCCTCCTCCTCCTTCCCCTCCCCTCCCCTTTCCCCTCTGGTTGTTCCTCTCCCACTATCTTCCCTCTGTCTCCCCTGACCTCCCCCTCCTCTCCCTCCTCCTGTCTCCCTCCCACTTCTGCCCTTCCCTCCTAACTGCATATCTGTCTGTTTCAGTGACAAGTCTTCCCTCCACCTCCTTCCTTCCTCCTCCTCAGAGGAGGTGACAGTCACAGAAATACCTGCTGGGGGCGGGGAGGTGGCTGCAGAGTGGCTGTGCTGAGCTGAGGACTTGACATAGAAATTCAGCATGCTCTTCCTTCAAGTCCTGCCTGCTCCCGCCACTGCCGAATCACCTTGGAGAAGCCATTTTGCCTACCCGTATCTCAGGGCTAAAGATAACTAACTATCCATGAGGCGGGGAGGTGGCTCTGGCACAGAGTAGGTGCTCAACAGGTTCCCCTCCTCTACTGTTGGGGGTAGAATAGATGGTTCTGGGGCTTCTGTCTTCCAGTCTTTCCCTGGCTGTCACCAATAGCAGCACGGTTATTGAGAACCCTGGGACTCTTACAATGTAATTAGTAACAGCTAACAAAGTAACAGCTAACCTACAGGGTTACAGTGTTTCTAACTTATACTATTGGAGGAGCTGTTCCAACCGGTCTGTTACCTTATTTATTCTTTAGCATAGATGAGATGAATGCTAGCAAATGTGTCCCTCTCCCAGCCCATTCCCCTGGGGAGGGGGTTGGCACTCCCCAACCCCTCAGATAGGATTTCTCTGTCCCGCATAAAGGAGCGACAACACAACATTCTTCTCAAAGCAATTTATTCAGGAACCGTTCTTTCTGCCTGCAAGCAGTAATCTCCCTTTTCTTTTCTTCTCTCCCCCTATTCCCCGAGCACACTCCCTTATATCCTCCCTCAACTCCGCCTCCTCAGTCCAGACTGCATGATCTCAGTTCATAGGTCCACGTCACATGGCCTGATCTTGCGTCATGGTGAGCCTGCGCAGCTCTCACAATGGACCTGGCTAGTTTCAGGTGTGTGAGAAAGTCAGGTGCTAGTCATGAGACTTAGCTGCAGTTCCGGGCGCCATCTTGGGACTGCTGCCACACCTGCTCCCCCCATTTCTCTGTGTAGCCCTGGCTATCCTGGAACTAACTCACTCTGTAGACCAGGCTAGCCTCAAACTCAGAGATCCTCCTGCCTCTGCCTCCTAAGTGCTGAGATTCAAGGAGCGTCTTTTTACAGAAGAGACAGGAGAAGCACAGGAGCTTGCCTCAAGCCAGTCAGTCGGCTGTTGGAAGCCAGTCAGGGTGTGAGACCTTGTGATCTGGCTCAAGTCCATCTTGCCGACCTCCCTCTGGGACGGGATGACTGTTGAATTGTTTTTCATGTTTATTTTAATTATAATTTTAGATTCATTTACTTGTTTATTTTATGTATTTAAGCATTTTATGTGCACGAGTGTCCTGACCACTCATGCATGTATGTATTACATGTGCTGTAATACTCAGAGATATCAGAAGAAGGCATGGAACTGGAATTATGGATGGTTGTGAGCTGCCGTGTGGGTGCTGGGAATCAAACCCAGGTCTTCTGCAAGAGCAACAAGTGCTCTTAAGCCCCGAGCCGTCTCTCTAGCCCCTTATCTTAATTTTTAAATGTGTACCTATGTGTGCTTCCTTGTCCGTATGTGCACCACATGTCTGCCATGCCCATGGAAGCCAGAAAAGGCCATCAGACTCCCAGGAGCTGGAGTTATAGATGGCTGTGAGTCGCCCAAGGTGGATTCTGGGAACAGAACTTAGGTCCTTTGCAAGGGCAGCCAGTGCTCTTAACTCTGAGCTGTCATCCACCCCCCAAGTTTGTTAGCAATTTGAATAACAAGGGAATTATAAATGTGCTTCCTTTTAGTGTTTTGTGGTGTTGGGAGGTGGAGTCCGGGACCGGAAAGCAAGGCAAAGTGAAGCGAAAGATGCCTTGAACCTGGTCTCTTCACCGTTGGGGACACTCTTGCTCCCTAACGGTGCATCCTTGATGTCACTCCGTGTGCTGTGTGCTTGCGTCAAGTCCTCAAGAATCAGTGTTTTCTGTGCTGTTGACACAGTGGAGGTACGCTGTCTGTGCTGCCTGTCCAGCTGCCTCGCTCGCTCCGTGACACATCCCCCTTCGCTCAACACGTCCCTTTATTTATTCATTCGCTTTAAGATTTAAGTGTATTTCTATGTTTTAGTATTTTCCTTGCACGTATGTCTGTGCACCGCGTGCGTGCCTGGTGCCTGCAGAGGCCCAAAGAGGGTCTTGGATCCCCTGGAACTTGAGCTATCAGTAGATGTGAACTACGGTGTGGGTGCTGGGAACCGAAGCCAGGTCTTCTGCAAGAGCAAGTGCTCTTAACCATGAGTCCCTGTCTGAAGACGAATGAATGGATGAACAAATGAATGGATGAATGAATGCTAGGGGTAAGAATGTGGCTCAGTTGACAGATGTGCCATAGATTTTTTTTTTTTTTTTTTTGGAGCTGGGGACCGAACCCAGGGCCTTGTGCTTGCTAGGCAAGCGCTCTACCACTGAGCTAAACCCCCAACCCGCCATAGATATTTTTTTAATAGACAGATGATGTGTCACTATAATACAGAGATGTTCTCTCTGGAGAGAGTGTTTGACTATCTAGTTTTGAGACAGGGTCTCATGTAGACTAGGCTGGCATCGAACTTATGTAGCAGAGGATGGCCTTGAGTTCCTCCTGACTTCACCTTCTGAACGCTAGATTACAGACATGCTCCGTCGTACCTGGTTTATGCAGTGCCGGGAATGGAACCCAGAGTTTTCTATATACCAGACAAGCACTGTGCCAATTGAGGTGCATGCCCAGCCCCTAGCCAAGTACAGTGACATTTTAATTCTATGTATCTATTCATTGTGTGTGTGTGTGTGTGTGTGTGTGTGTGTGTGTGTGTATGTGTGTTTGCTGTGCTGCGGCAGTCATGTCTTTTTTTTTTTTTCCTTTCGGGTGCCAGGAGTGTTCAAGACAGCTCTGTATGTAGCGCTGGCTGTTCCGGAATTCTCACTCCGTAGACCAGGCTGACCTTGAACTCACAGAAATCTGCCTGCTTCTGCCTCCCAAGTGGTGGGATTAAAGGTGTATGTCACTATGTCCAATGAGGAGTTAGTTGCTGGCTAGAAAGAGCACTGCCAGGTTGCCCTGGATGACAAGCCACCCTCTGCTCCCAGCACGTGCCGCAGATATATAAGGGGAAATGTAGGTTACAGAACAAGGACTAGCATGGGTGAGCGCGGCTACTGGGAAGAGAGAAGCTGGATGTGTTGGCATCAGCACTGCGCATGCGGGTACGCATGCCCGTACAATCCGCACACGCATGCTAGTACATTCCGCACTTCCTCAGTGACTCTGGGACTTGAGGATATGCTCTCTCCAGTTGTAGCAAGGGGCTCTTTCTCAAGTTCATAGAGCTAGCGTGGGGTGGGGCTGTGATTTGCCTTAGACCACCCCTCTTAAAGGGCTTTGTCCTCTGCCACCCTTTCAAGGCCAAGAGGGTAAGGTCAGGGCCTCTCTGAGGCTGCTTGTTTTGTGGATTTTCCCCTGATAGCAACACCATCAGGTGTCACCTGAAAAATCTGTTACAGTGTGCTTTGTCCTTTGAAAAATCTGTGCAGGAGCGCAGCTCAGAGTTGGGGTTCCAGCACTGTAGACAGACGTCTGCTCTGCAAGCCCCAGTTGGCAGGGAGCTGGGTGGAGGAGGGTTCCTGCGTGATCTTGCTTCGAAGCTTCCCCGCTCTGACAGACTCAGGCTTTGCCTCCTCCACCCCGGCTCCATCTGTGGAGGACTGCTCGGGAGTCTGGTTCCCTTCCTGCCCCTGCCTGATCTTTGTATCTCTCCACACACATCCCACCTCTGGCTGCCTTCAGAACCCAGGAGGGCATATTGTACCTGTCGTGCCAGCACCGGTGAGACTGTGGCAGGGCTATTTCCAGTTTGAGGCTAGCCTGGACTATGTGTCTCAAAAGAAAAAGAGCGAAGCTGGGCAAAACCTTGGGTCCCAAACCTAAGTATGTGGATAAGGCAAGAACGTGCCTAGAACTATGGCTCTGTTGGTAGAGTGCCTGCCGAGCACGTGAGAAGGCCTGGGTTCAAGCCCCAGCACTATGTAAACTGGGTGTGGTGGGACGTGCTTTAATCCCAACATTCAGGAGGTAGATCTTGGATAAGTAGGAGTTCACGTTCATTTCCTTGGCTCAAACCCAGGCTGTCAGGCTTGGTGGCAGTCACCTTTACTTGAAGGCCCCATGATTTTTTTTCTTTTGTCTGTGAAAATAAACTTTTTTTTCTTTTTTCTTTTTTTCGGAGCTGGGGACCGAACCCAGGGCTTTGCATTTGCTAGGCAAGCGCTCTACCACTGAGCTAAATCCCCAACCCCGAAAATAAACTTTTTAAAAAACAGATTTATTTGTTTGTTTACTTATTTGTTTGTTTATTTATTTATTATAAGTACACTGTAGCTATCTTCAGACACACCAGAAGAAGGCATCAGATCCCATTACAAATGGTAGTGAGCCACCATGTAGTTGCTGGGATTTGAACCCAGGACCTCTGGAAGAGCAGTCAGTGCTCTTAACCGCTGAACCATCTCTTATGGGTAGCCTCTTCAGTGGAGAGGTGTCTCGTATTTTCAGAGGGGTCACAGAGCTTGAGGTGAAACAGGTTCATCCCATTCCTCACCGTGAACTGGGACAGTTGGTCGCAGGTGGCAGCATCGTGCTCAGACCTCTCCAGGTGCTTGACCCTTCGTGGTGGCTTCCAGGGGGTGGCCCCTCTCTCCTCCCCCGGTTCCCACCAGTGTCCAGGAGAAGAACGGAGTAGGGTGTCAGACTGGACTGGAAAGGAGTTGTGCAGTCCTAAGGTCCCCAGCCATCCCCGCCTCATCTGTCCAAGGTTTCATCACGAACATGTGCTTCGTGCAGGGATTAAAAAGAAACACTTCTGCTTTGTGGAGCATGATGGGAAAACCATGATTCCAAACTGTGCAGAGACTCTGTGGGCTGCACAGATAAGCTGCCCTTCTGCCGTGGGTGGTTTTCTGCAAGTGCAACTGGGCCTTGAGGTGCTGAGGCCTTGGAAGGTGATGGGGCTTGTGGTGCTGTGTGCCTGTCTGTGGAGAATGTCATCTACCTATCACCTATCTATCTATCTATCTATCTATCTATCTATCTATCTATCTATCTATCTATCATCTATCTATCTATCATCTGTCTGTCTATTATCTGTCTGTCTGCCTATCTATCTTTATCATCTATTGCCTACCTACCTTTTTATAAAGATTTATTTATTTATTTATTTATTTATTTATTTATTTATTTATTATAAGTACACTGCAGCTGTCTTCAGACACACCAGAAGAGGGCATCAGATCCCATTACAGATGGTTGTGAGCCACCATGTGGCTGCTGGGAATTGAACTTAGGGCCTCTGGAAGAGCAGCCAGTGCTCTTAACCACTGAGCCATCTCTCTATCTTTATCTCTTTTTATTGTTCTTTGTTTTTCAAGACAGGTTTTCTCTGTGTAGCTTTGGCTGTCCTGGAACTCATTCTGTAGATCAGGCTGGCCTTGAACTTACAGAGATCTGCCTGCCCCTGCCTCCCGAATGCTGGGATTAAAGGCTTGCGCCACTACCCCCCAGCTACCATTTATCTATTTTTGAGACTGAGTCTTCAACAGCTTAGGCCAGTCTCAAGTCATTTTGTAGCCGAGGGTAGCCTTACACCTCTGAGCTTGCTTGGATTCCAGGCACATGCTCCTGTACCGAGTTCATGAGGTAGGAGAATTGGTAGGGCTTCATCCATGCTAGTCAAGCCCCCTATTAACTGAGCCTCATCTGACTCCTCCATGCACTGAGTATTGGCATTGTAGGAGGGTCACTTGGAGCTGTCTACTCTGTGTCTGAGCTACCTCAAAGCTTTGAAATGCTACATGGATAAGGTGCAGTGTAGGACCAGGACCTCCATAGAGGTCCCCGCCGGAGGCTCAGCTCAAGACGGTCATTATACAAGGACCTCTGGGCAGTGCAGTGTTCAGCCTGGGGCTGTGCTGTTCTTGGCACTGATGTCAGGCTTGGTTTGGAACTGGAGTTAGGCCTAGTGCTTCAGCTGGGGACCGGCCAAGGATCAGGGCTCAGTTAACTGCTGGTATACTAGGACTTGGTCTTGTATCAGGGTTGAGGTTCAGTCGGTGACGAAGACCAGCTAACTTATGTGGCTTTCCTTTCCACAGGTGCCCAGGACACCACGCCCAGGGATGGAGTCCGCTGACAGTAGGCGTCTGGCCACCAAGCATAGCAGGAAGGCCTTGAAGGCCAGCCTGACCCTGGGCATCCTGCTGGGAATGTTCTTTGTCACCTGGCTGCCCTTCTTTGTGGCCAACATAGCTCAGGTAAAATGTTGACTGTGAAGGTGGGATGAGCTTAGGCCTGACCGGAGAGACGCCATGCCTCACTGGGCAAAGGTGGGAGGGAGGAGGATGGCTCATCTGTGGTGCCTGTGTCCGTGTGTCTGTCCTATCCCTGCTGGGTGGGTAGCCTGGGTCCCTGCCTGGGACAGGGGTGTGATGAGTCTTCTCTCCACAGGCCGTGTGTGACTGCATCTCCCCAGGCCTCTTCGATGTCCTCACGTGGCTGGGGTACTGTAATAGCACCATGAACCCTATCATCTATCCGCTCTTTATGCGGGACTTCAAGAGGGCCCTGGGCAGGTTCCTGCCATGCGTCCACTGTCCCCCGGAGCACCGGGCCAGCCCTGCCTCCCCCTCCATGTGGACCTCTCACAGCGGTGCCAGGCCAGGCCTCAGCCTGCAGCAGGTGCTGCCTCTGCCTCTGCCGCCGAACTCAGATTCAGACTCCGCGTCAGGGGGCACCTCGGGCCTGCAGCTCACAGCCCAGCTTCTGCTGCCTGGAGAGGCCACCCGGGACCCCCCGCCACCCACCAGGGCCACCACTGTGGTCAACTTCTTTGTCACAGACTCTGCGGAGCCTGAGATACGGCCGCATCCACTCAGTTCCCCCGTGAACTGACCAGGTCGAGAGCTGGCCATTGGAGGCCACATTCCCAGAGGTCTCAGCCCACTCTTCCTGAGACTAGGAGGTGGTAGGTCTCCTGAGAGGGTGCTGAACTGAGGTATCCTCAGCTAGCCCCATCTTCTGCTGCAGGCTCCTTGACCTGAGGGGTAATCAGAAACATCTCTGTGGGGTACTCCAGTGCAATGTTGCTTGTGTAGTGTAGCTGGGGGGTCTCAGAGCTGGGCCATTTGGGTCAGGTCAGTAGGAAAGCAATCTGTCCTCATCCCTTTCTCTCATGGTGGGTGGGAAGACTCTAGATACCCCAGTTCCTGACTGACCCAATCCTGTTATCCAAAGTGCCATCTATGGGTTTATTGGGGTTCTCATAGGCCTTGGGGAGCTTATTCAAAGTGCCCGCCCCTCTGCAGATGGCCTCAGTCAACATCGTCTGTTCACGAGCATTCCTAAGTATGCATTTGCTGAACTTCCAGACCTGCCGGCCCTAGGATGGGGGTTGCAACACTAAAGTGCACCTGAGACTGGAGGCCAGGCAGCTGGGAATGTGACCCCTTGCTCAACTCTATATAGCATTTCTGGGGCTTGGCCCGGGTCTCAAGGGAGAGTAGGAGTGATCGCACCTTGTTAAGACAATGTGGACGGTGTGCTCAGCACCTGTGAGGGGTCAGTGTGTGGTGAATTCTTGTTGTTTTAACCCCTGGTCAGCCAGGTTCTGGCTCTGGTAGAAGGCTAGCAAGTGTCCCTCCCTCCTTCCCCCAGCCTTCTCTCCCTCCCATCTTCTCTCTCTTCCGTTGGTTTTGTTTGTCCTAGGCTCTCAAGTAACCCCTGCTTCCCAATGTGGCCAAGGATGACCCTGGACTTCTGATCCTCCTGCCTCTACCTCCCAAGTGCTAGGATCACAGAGATGTGCTACACACCAGGTTACGTGGTGCTGGGGGTGGAACTCAGGGCTTCATGCATTCTGGGAAAGCACTCTGTCAATGGAGCTGTGTTCCCAGGGCCCCGTTTTCTGTTAGGACAGCCTCACACATGCTCTCCATTAGGTCACATCTCAGTCCCATTTTTCTATTCCAGCCCAGATTGGGCTCCCAGCCTCCTTGCTTTGCTGGGTGGGGACCCTACCACTCAGGGACTCTTTCCAGTCTCATCCCATCCTTCTGCCTCTAGAGGCCCAGGGGATGGTGACAGATCCTGTGCAAGCTTAAGTGTGGGTTTCCTCCGCCCCAGCTTCCCCCAGAGGAAGCAGCTGATGGAGGCAGAACAGCCCTTCATCCTGCCTCCTTTTGGTCCTTCCTAGGGTCACTGAAAGAAAGGACAGCTGCTTGGGTGGGCAGAGTACAGCCGAAGAGGGATGTTTGTCCCTGGCTTGGGGGTGAAGCCACAGACAGGCATGTGGGCTCCGGCCTGGCACGGCTTGCATTTGTGGGTAAGGTCAGGGGACTCTTGGCTCCATGCTTCTCCATACTGAATTCCTCTTTAGCATCAGGTCTTTCTTTGAGCCCTTGTTCCATCAACCCAGGCTCCCAGGCTCTCAGGGTGACCCGGGAGCTCTCCTTGGTGCTGACCGTGCTCAACTGGTCCCTGGCAGCAGGGCTCTGGTGCTTCCGGCTTTCTCCGCCACTAGGCTTGCCGAGGGACTCAATAAACAGAAGCTGAAGGAAGTGGATGTGTGGTGGACTGTATTGAAGCCCGTGGTGCCTGAAAAACAGCTGTGCAAGGGTCCCCACCCCCCACCCCAAATGTCCTGGGCTCTGATCTGACTCTGTGCCTAGTATGTTCTGTGACACCCTCTCCCCCCAACACACAATGAATCACTACCACTCTTCCATGGGGACACAGCAGAGGCAGCATGGAGTTAGTCGGGTAGATGCTTGTAAAGTGGGTGACAGAGGGTGGAGGGGGCATCGAGTTTCTGAACGCTACGACACCCACAGCTTTCCATGGGTCTTACTTCTCCACTTGCACAATGAGGGGGCAGGTCACTTCTGTCCCTGTCACCTAGAGGGGGTGGGAGGAACAGAGAGGATGCAGACACAAGAGCTCAGGTGAGACATCCTAAGGCTAAACTTATGGTGATCCCATCTCTGATCCTCTGCATGGCCTCCCATGGGTTTCCTATGTACACGGAGGCCCAGTTTCCCCAGCATTCAATGAAGTTACGAAGGTCAAGAGAAGGCCCCGTAGGGTGTGGTAAACAGTGTTTATTGGTCCCTCATGTAATCCACACTTACCAAGGCCTAGGTCTCAAGACGCTGACTGTGACTTCTGCCTTTATTCCTCCGCTATAATTCTATCCAGGCTCACGTGTTTCACAAGCTCAGGGTGGGCCGCCATCATATCACATGTATGTCTGTTACTCCAGCCATTTTACAGTGCACCCAGCCCACACAAGTGTACTGGACAGAGCTGCTTCTTCTAAGAGCAGAGGGAGCAAAGTGACTCATTGGCACATGAAAACACCCACTCGTGGAGCCTGGAGCAGTGGGCAGCCCTGGAGAGTAGATGCAGGATCTGGAAGACACTTGGGTCCACTGAGGTTGGAGGAAAGGGAACATGGGGATCCCCAATCCCACAGTGACTTTTGGGCCTCTGGATGGGACCTGCAGGGCAGGAGCCCACACTGGTTTGGAGTTGGGGTTGGGTTGACCTGGCAGGTGCTACTGCCAGGTTTTCTCTCTCACCTCTCCATTTTGTGTCAGAAAGGCACTTGTGGAAATTCCCCACCTCTGGAGCTCTCTGGGGAGCCCATAGGGGTTAGAGAAAGTCGCATAGAGACGTCTGGAGAGTAGTCCAGATGCCTGCAGGGTCAGTCTAGTTCTGCACACGACTCCTGGGTCTCACGGGTGCAGTCAGGGCAGCCCAGTGGGTTGGGTCCCACACCATGGCTGCACACCAGGTGTCCCTCTGCTGGCGCAGCGGCAGCAGGGAGCGAGTCCTCTGTGGATTGGTCCAGCCCTGCTGGCACCTGGGCTTGGCTGGCACTGGAAGGTATGGCAGATTTGAGACTGTCTCCTGGGGCAGGTCCCTGCTTTTGTTCATCCTGGTGGATTGTCTCGTCTGTGGAGACTGTGGCTGTCTGGAGAGGCTCTTCTTGGGGCAGGCTGCCAGGGGCCAGGGGGAGTCCCTTCTCACTCCAGCCAGGCTTGGTGCGGATGCCCACAGCCTTCAGGATGACATCCATTTTCTTGGCATAGTCCAAGTGGCCATTGACCTGCAGGGAGATGAAGACCATGTGGGTAGGTGGGTCGGTGGGCAGGGCCCCCTTGTTCCCTGGGATCCAAGCTAAGCTCCACCCTCAGCCACTCAGTACCAAGGGCCCCAATTATTATTGGTTCTCAAGTCCAGAGTGCACTGGAGTGGGGACTGGGGGTGGTGGTGGCTATAGGATCCGAGGCAGGGGAAGTTAAAGAAAGTTTCTCTAAATGTGTGGGCCCTGGAGCGCAAAGGCCCATCTGATGAGTAGCAGGCAGGGGAAGGGATCAGGGTTTCCTTTTCAGTTGCCATGGGACCTTGGAAGTCCTTTCTGCCCCCTACATTAGGAGTGGCTTGCCCAGAGGGTGGCTGGGAGGGTTTCCTTAGAAAAAAATTCCCAGGTTAGGAATAAATCTTTGTCACAGCCAGTACGGTTCTGTTTCTTCACAGCTCCTTGCAGACCCCATCATCCCTCTACCTCCCCAGTTGGGTACTGAAAACTTAACTCCCAAAACAACAGTGTTGACAGGAGGGGCCTTGGGCAGACGGTCAGAGCAAGTGTTCCGTCTCAAGCTTGGACAGAGCGGTCTCCCCGAGGGCAGCTTGGTTACAAAGCCAGTTTGCCTCACCAACATGAGACCATGCAGCCAGGAGTTGCCACCAGATCAGTGCCATGGCTTTGGATGTCAGTTGTCATTGTTACAAGTCAAATGATGTTGTATTCGTGGTACAGAATCTAGTGTTCATGGCAGTCCCAGATGGGCTGAGATGGATATGGAGCAGTAGTGTTTCCTGATGCTTCTTGAGTTCTTATGTAAGACTATGAGCATCTTTTCTCAACTCTCTCCCTGTGTGCACGTGCGTGCATGCGTGCGTGTGTGTGCAGATCAAAGATAGGTGTCTTCCTGATCACTCTTCACTGTATTTCTCTCTCTCTCTCTCTCTCTCTCTCTCTCTCTCTCTCTCTCTCTCTCTCTCTCTCTCTCTTTCTCTCTCTCTCTCTCTCCCCCCTCTCCGCTCCCCCCCCCTCCGTCCCTCCGTCCCTCTCCCTCCCTCCCTCTCTCTCTCATTTACCATGTATGCAGTGTTCTCTATGTTGAATGTATGCCTGCACAACAGAAGACGGCACTAGATCCCATTACAGAGGGTTGTGAGCCACCATGTGGTTGCTGGGAATTGAACTCAGGACCTCTGGAAGAGCAGCCAGTGCTCTTAACCACTGAGTCATCTCTAGAGCCTATTTTTTTGAGACAGGGTTTCTCGATGACCCTGGAGCATATATCTATTTGGCTAGACTGGTTGACCAGCAAACTCCAGGCATCCTCCTGCCTCTGCACCCCCAACCCTGGTACTGCCTTATCTGAACGTTTTTCACCTGGGTTCTGGGGACCTGAACTCAGATCCTCATGCTTTTGTGGAAAGCACTTTGCTGACTGAGCCAAGATATCCCCTCTTAACCCCTTGAAATGCACAATCTCTCAAGGGGATTGGAGAGGAACACGGGAATCGCAGCACACTGTGACTGCCGCTTAGTAGGTGCTGTATAAATACAGGCTCTCTTACTTTAGTTTACCTCAAAGGGGGATGAAGATGGGGAGTTAGCTGGGCTGATCCATTCAGGGGCCCAAGATGACTGCCTAAGTTTTAGTTAGCGTGTCTGAATTCCAGCCAACAGAAACTCCAGACCCACAGGGACAAACACTAATAGTTCTCTATGGACAAAATAAGAGCCGCTTCCCTGAGCATTTTGGATCCCGGGGAAGGACTGTATTAGAAAAGGCAGGCAGAAGGGCGGGGTCAGTGCCATTACTGCAGCCGACCCCAGGCGGCCCTCATACCTACAGTACACAGCTCTGACTTCTTCCTTCAAGGCGGGTTCAGGTCTCAGCCATGCAGTCCGCCAGCTGCTACTCTATATAAAGACCCACGATGGAGTCCTTGTTGCTGGTACTCCGTGTTTACAGTCAGCAGAGGGGAGGTCTCACGGGGGTAAGGTGGGTCATGGGTGGGTTCAACACAGTTGATACTGACTCAAGTTTTCAGCCCATGGCCATCTCCCTGGCTGTCCCACTGAGTTTTGCCTGCTGCCCGGAAGTCAGGTATGACTCATGTAAAGCAGCCGTCTTCCATGACTGATGCTGGGCCAAGCCTCACGACACACCGGGCAGCTCCCAGCATATACTATCAACCCGCAAAGGCTCGTTAGACTATTGGCCAAGAGGCTGTGAACTCCAGTCACCAGGTCCATGTGGCCAGCAATGGACCCCAACATTTTCCCTTGCAAGAGACCTGGCCTGGCTGGCACCGCCCCACCTGTCTGTCCTGAAGACCCTTCCCATGCCCACTAGGCTCTGGGTTCCCCGGTGCCACATGTTTCTGTGAAATGAAACTGACAGTAACCTCAGCACCATGTGGGCTGGCATGGGTGGGAGACCATGTGGACACGGGCGTGCTTGGCAGGACTGCAAATCTGGAGGTTCAGGAACACAAACTCGTGGCTCAGGACCCAGGCTCTGAGGTAGTTCCCTGGGTTTCTGGCTTGAATCTGCAATGTCCCCTAAGGCTCAGGCTCTTGACCATGCATTCTCCAGCTGCTGGTGTTGTGAGGTTGTGGAACCTGTGGTAGGGCCCTGTTGGTGGAGTAGGCCACTAGAAGTGGGCTTTCAATGTGACACTCAGCCCCTGGTTCCTCCCTTACCCTTTGATTTCAATCTACCCCTTTGTCAACTGCTTCCTGTTGGGCCTTTCCCACCCTGGCAGATTGAAACCTGGCTAAACCAGGAGCACAAATAAATCCTGGCTTAAAGTATTTCTGCCAAGGAGCGGAAAGTCACTAATACGCTTGAGTTTGTCACTCCAGCCTTAGTTTCCACATCTGGATAGTGGATCTGTATGTCTTCCTAGGACTTCCGTAGGGTCCCCTGACACAGGGTGGCTGTTGTCTGTGGCAGGCCCTTGGTTAAATTCTAGACATCAGATACATCCTCTGGAATGTGGAGAGGTTTGTCCTGGACCGAGGTATCCTGGACAGCTTTGCACGGGGAGCCCTGCGGAGGTAAAACCCTCCACCCCCGGTAGCCTAGAGTGGGACAGGCTGACGGGCAAACAGGTATTCTAGCCAGGGTCCCTTCATTCAACTCAGACATGGTCCACGCCTGACACAGGGAGGACGGACAGACATCCCTGTAGTCGCTGCTGCAAAGGGAGCTGCCAGGCAAGTCCTACAGAGGGAGCCCTGCCAGCCCCTCTTCCAGCAAGCTGCCAAGGAAAGACAGGGACACAAAGCCAATGCTAATTACCTCTAATTAGTCAGAGGAGGGAAGCTCGGCTTTGCGAGGCCCCTAATGTGATAAAGAACTATTATTAGGCAGAGCTGCAAATCTGAGCCAAAGCTGAGGTGTTTGAGGGGGGAGAGGTCTGGGAGCAGCCTCCAAGGGGGAGAAGTGAGGGTGGTGGCCTGGCTGAGGAGGAGGGGACGGATATTAGGGAGGACTCGAACCCAGAGCCCTGGGCCTTGCATCTTCAGTAAACATCCCATATAACGTTCTGCCTTGGCCGGCACCAGGGTCTACTGCTTTGAGTGTAGCCCATGTCCTGCACCTGAGTCCTCTGCTTGCTTTGGTTATGTACAGGGGGAACAGCTCTGATTGGTCATCTGGGGTGACGGTGTTGAGGGGGGTTGGTAATTTGAGGACTCTAGAGGCTTGGATCTAGCCCTGCAAACTGCTTTCTAGGAGATAAGGAGTTTTCTTTTTTTTTTTTTCTTTTCTTGTTTAAAGGTTTATTTATTTATTTTATGTATATGAGCACACCATTTGAGCACATCAGATCTCATTACAGATGGTTGTGAGCCAACATGTGGTTGCTGGGATTTGAACTCATGACCTCTGGAAGAGCAGCCAGTGCTCTTAACCCCTGAGCCATCTCTTTTTTAAGCTTTGATTTCCTCATCTGTTCCTGCCTGGAGGTCGCTTGAGGTTTATGGGCTCTGGGGAAAGGCTGAGATGGAGCTCCGCTCACAAGAGGCAGGTGGGACAGACCGCAGGCCGATGGGACAGACCGATACTCACCACTGAGGACAGGTCCACGTTCTCCATCCTCCGGTCCTGCAACAGCACAGGCTGGAGGCCTGCGACACGGAGCTGCACAGAAGATGTGCGGTACACGAAACTCAGCAGCCAGTCTCCCCTGCAGGCAGAAGTCGGGGCCGTCAGCCCGAGCCTGGGCAGGTTGGGCCTCTGACCCCTGGGTAACCGGCCACCCGGCATAGCTACTACACAGACTGGGTTGGCCTCAAACTCACAGTCCTTCCGCTTCTGCCTCCCAGTGCTAGGTTGACATGTGGGCACCAGCGTGGTCTGCTAGATGCTCCGAGGGGCTCTGGCCTCCAGCTAGCTGGTACCTCCTCCCTTCACATGGGAATCTCACCGTTTGCTCTTTTCCTGTAGGTTCATCCATCACAGGCCCTTTACTGACTGCCCCTCCCTCCGCCCCCAGCTGTCACCCAGAGCCTCTGGTTCACCGCTCTGGTTCTGGCCTCTGAGCCCTGCAGGGTGTTTGCCTAGCACGCACAAACACGGCTTTCGATTGTTGGCACTGTGTAAGCCACAATCGGTGGGTGCCTGTCTGTGCATCACGATACCTGGGAGGTGGAAGCAGAGGATCTTTGGCTCTGTAGAGAGTTCAAAGCCAGCCTGAGCTATATCCGAGCCTGTCTCAACAAAATAAACATCACCGGTCACCCCTCTAGTCTGCCCTTTGACTCTGAGCTTGGAGTGTCACCTCCAGGTCACTTGGTGACCATCCTATGTATTTGCTGCAGGGGCCTTAGCCACAACCCTTGTGACCTGTGGTGGTGGAGAATTCATGGGGTTTGGGGTCTTTACAGCTAATCAGCCTGTGGACAGGACTGTCTTGTGAGGCTTGGGGTGGGGATGCTTTTTTGGAGCTTGGGGATTTAAGTCAGAGTGAAACTCTGAGGGCCTCACCACAGACTCCAAACAGGGCTGCTCTCCCACTCCTTCCCTGACCCCCAGGTCCCAGCACTTGCCAGAAGGCCTGATGCCCCGGGGTGCTGAGTCTCTGCATTGCCAGCTTCTGTCTTCCTGCCCCTGCTCGGAAATCATGCTCCAAAAATGGAGTCCGGATGCCTGTGCTGCCAGTGGCACATGGGCATGCCTTAGCTCCAGAGGGCTCTCTCATTTAGACCCTTTTGATTTTCAGACTCAGGTGCTACCCCATGCTTCCTCCCTCAGGGTCATCCTGTAGGTGATGACACAGGAGGGAATCCCACAAGACCCTCCTCTGCCATCCTGCAGGGTGGGACGCCCCTCAGATCTGAACCTCTGGCCCTAGCCACACTGCTGAAATGCTTGTGACCAGCTTCTTGTACCTTTCAGCTTAGACTTCTTGTCTCCAGAAAGGGTGGGGAAGGCACACTAAGAGCTCAGGAAACGTTGTTACCTCCCCCATGGCATGAGGTTCAGACAGACCTGCAGTAGCCGTTGATGATTCTCCCAGACACCACATTCCGGAACGGTTCCCAGTACTTGGGGTCCCCCTCTACTGGTGCGCCCAGAAGGACAACATCCTCGATGATCCCTTGGCAATCTGGTGAGAGATCCCAGGAGAATCTGTCAGTGTTCCTGCATACCGTAGTCCTGATGGGAAGGGGGGGGTGGTGTGGGTGTGGGATGGATTGAGATGGAGAAAGGGAGGTAGTGTACACACGTACATGCACACACACACACACACACACACACACACACACACACACACACACACACACACACACACACACACACACACACACCAGAAATGGAGGCTGACACAGGGTTCCAGGCCCTGAAGTGGACACTCACATGTCTGATCTATTCCTGCAAAGTGTCACTGTGACAGTTAAAGTAAACAGCACACAGCCACACAGACAGCACGTGGCACAGCCTGAGTAGGAAACAAGGTGTCTTTCCAGCGCCCGAAAGCTCAGACCCGTGAGAACACGGATAACCTGCCCCCCTTCAGAGAGACCCTGGGCCCTGCAGCATTGGAGAACAGTTGGGAGACACCAAAGCCTTCCTTGAGCAGGCTTCAGGAAGCTTGGTAGCCTGGAGGGAAAGGGGTGATGGGTTTTGGAGTGTAGGGGTGCACTCATCAGTCACTCTGATATAATGATTCAAGAATATTTTAGGTCTGGTCCACTAGAAGTGTTTGTGTGTCCTGTAGGCAGCCTTGCTTGGAGCTCAGGCACACCGGAAACTGGCAGTCTGCAGAGGACACACAAGTCACTCTCAGAACTACTCTAGCAAATGGGGTGTACCCCACCCCCTCACTCTGGTACTGTCCCTTCCTGCTTGTTTCCTTCCTTCCTTCCTTTCTCTTTTTGTTTTGTGTTTTCAAGACAGGGTTTTTCTGTGTAGCCTTCACCATCCTGGAACTCACTGTTAGACCAGGCTGGCCTTGAACTCGCAGCCTCTGGAGCACTGGGATAGAGGTGTACACCACCATCAGCCAGGCGGCTGGCCTTAGCTCGGCCAACCTCTTGCTGAGTGACATAGGGCTGTCAGCTTCCTCTCTCGGGATCCTTCTAACTGAGGTGCTTCTGTTAACCCTCCTGGCTTTCATGCCAGAGTTTGAGCGAAGGGTTCCAGGCTGCTTGGCGTTTACAATACCATGTTCTCTGAGTATTCTCAAGCTCTGAACCTCAGACTCTCTGAGAGGTTGGAGAGATGGCCCAGTGGTTTAGAGAACTGACTGCTCTTCCAAAGAACCCAGATTTGAGTCCTAGCACCCACACGGTGGCTCACAACCATCTGTAACTCCAAGTCCAGGGGATCTGTCACCCTCTCTGGCCTCTGTGAATACCAGGCAAGCAGGTGGTGCACAGACATACATGTAGACAGAACAACTGTAGGCATTAAAAAAATAAAATAAAATAGAATAAAATAAAACAAAACTCTGGCATAGAAGTTGACCTCACTCCTGGTCCTAGGGGAGTTTTAAAGCTTGTGTGAAGTTATTGTCAATCGGCCTGTTGCCTTAACCGTGCCCTGCATGTGGTATTCAGAAAAGGTCCTTAGAGACCAGTGAGACCTCATTCTGAACCCTTCCCATGGAAGATGGGGAGATGGGCTCCGAGAGAAGATGGTGTCAGCCCAAGATCACATAGCCAAAGAGACTTCCGCTAGGACCACAACCCAGGGTATCTGGATAGCTGTGGACCATTCTCTCTTCTGTTTCAGTAGCCAAGAGGGCCAAGCTGTGTGGACCTCTGGTCATCACAGGGCCAGGACCTCTGGGTCCACCATTCCTCCGTCCTTGGGAACTCCATCAGTTCTGCCATGGACAGAGTGTCACACCTCCTTATGGCCAGCAGGGACCATAGCAGGGATTCTGAGCAACTGTTAGATCTAGAGAGGACCAGGGAGAAAATCCTAAGGAGACAGCTGCCGTGGCTCTGAGTTGAGAGAAGCCAGTGAATCTGCAGAATGAGCGTAAACCAGGTAGGAGCGTAAACCAGGTTGGGTTGGACATGAATTCCACTGTCGCTGAAGCGCAGCCAGGAGCTGCCTTACCAACCTCCCTCTATTCTCAGACAAGCCGCGTTCAAAAGATCTGCTCACTGCTCAGGATGTGCAAAAGGTTTCTCTCCATAGCATGTGCAAGGGCCTAAGTTCCCGTCCCTACATTATCAGGTTATACCTCCAGTGCCCAGCAGCCCCCAGGATGTGTAGCCAGTGCAGAATGCACCCACTGCTCAAGACAGATGGACGATGCCGAGGGCCCAGGAGACGGCTCAGTGGGAGAAGGAGAGACCAACTCAAGTGACCTCTCCATGGGAACCGAGGCATGCATGTATGTACACACACACACACACACACACACACACACACACACACACACACAGAGGTAAATGCAGACACACATATACATACACACATACATACACACACCATATACACATACAATAGATACACACACATGCAAATGCATACACATACACATATATACACACATATACATACACATACAACAGATATATATGCATACATGCACACTCACACACACATATTAAATAAGTACAAAATTATAAAAGTTGCCAGAGATGAACGTTTAATGGCCTCGGCATTCTTTTGCTGTGGGAACAGTGTCTACCAAAAGTCATTTTCTGGTCCTGGCCTTCCCTCCCATCAAAGTTCGAGGCCCACAGGGCTGAGGATACAGCTCAACAGAACACTTGCCTAGCTCGTGCCTTCCGCCCCCGCCTCCACAAGGTTATAAATATTCGTATTCTTATGTAAAAGGGGTAAGACTATCTCCAAGTTCAGAAGTCACAGACACAGGCAGCTTTTGTGCTCCCCAGCTTTGAAAGAGCTCCTTAGATTTTATTTATACTCTGCTTCTACTATGGGGGTGGGCAGTCCTCCAGCCTGCTATAACTTTGGCAGTAAGGAGGCGTCGTGCCTCTGGTTGAAAAGGAAAGGTTGTCAGTCAAGCCCTCACTCTCCGCTCTGGGACTTTCTGTCACTGTTTCTCTCTAGTCCACGTGTGATCCACTTGGGATGAAGTCAAGGCTGGGGAGGCGGCTCAGCTGGGAAAGTGCTGGTCTAGCAGGCCCCAAGCCCTGGGTTTCATCCACAGGAGTTGGGTGTGGTAGTGTATGTCTGTGATCCCAGCATCTGAGAGCTAGAGGTGAGAGGATAAAAAAGTTTAAGGCTGTGGTGGTTTGAATGAGAACGGCACTCATAGGCACATACATTGGAATATTTGGTTCCCAACTGGTAGACTGTTTGGGAAGGATTAGGGGGTGTGGCTTGTTGGAGGGGGTGTGTCGCTGAGGTAGTCTTCCAGTTTCCCTCTCTCCCTGCCTTCTGCCTGTAGATCAGGATGTAGTCGCCAGCTACTTCGTCAGCACCAAGCCTGCCTGCTGCCATGTTCCCCGACCTGTTGATCATGGACTGATCCTTTGAAACTACAAGCAAGCCCCCAGTTAAAGGCTTTCTTTAATAAGTTGTCTTGGTCATGGTATCTCCTTGTAGCAATGAAACAGTCACTAAGACAAAGGCCACCGTTGGCTGTATTGCTAGTTCTCGGCCAACATGAGACACATGTATCCTAGGATCTCATGTATCCTAGGCTGTCTTAGAACTAGCTGAGGATGGTCTTGAACTTGTGACCTTCCTACTTTTACTTCCCCACTGCTGGGATTAGAGGTGTGGGTCACCCCCACTCTGAGTTTATGAGCACTGGACACGGAACTCAGGACTTCATGCACGCTAGGCAGGCACTCTATCAGCTGAGTCATAGCTCCAGTCCCTAAAGTCTTTCAAGTGTTCAGGTCAGAGGGCTGGAAAGATGGCTCAGTAGTTAAGAGTGCTTACTGGCCTTGCCAAGGACCCTGGTTTAGGTTCCAGCACCCATGCTGGGCAATTCACTACCACCTAACCTCCAGCTCTAGGGATCTGACACCCTCTTCTGGCTTGCATAAGTGACTGCACTCACACCCCTACATATAATGAAAAATAAAAATAACTCCTAAAAAATAAAGTGTTTGCTCCGTAGCCTCAAGAATATTCATTTGTGCAGAATTCTTTCTTAACTTCTGATGACATTCTGCTATCAGCTTTACTCTTGTCCACCGTCCATCTGGTGTTTCTGGAGGCTCACCCTGGGCTCCTGGGATGGCATTTTCATCACCAGGCACTCCCAGAAGTCTAGACATAGCTCCAGTTTTCCCAGAATCCATCCAGGATCCAGACAGAGCATCCTTTTCTCAGTCTCAGCCTTGAGAATTGTTTATGTTTAAACTCTAAAACTCAGATTTAAAGCACACCTCCCAGAGGCCCAGTTTTTGCCCAGCATAGCTGTCCTGACTTCTGCTAATCTCCCCATAGCAGGCCTTGTTAAAGGGAAGCCGGTGTGCACAGAGCTTCTGATGTCTGCTCAAACAGCCAGAGAGAGAGGCGCTTGCCCATGCCTGCATGCCTGTCACGTTGTCAGTGATGAGACTCTCTCAGCTGTACCTGCAAAGTGGCTGGATCCTTTCCATTCCATCAGGGGCTCATGTGTGCGGAGAATGAGGAAAGGTGAGAATTGGGGGGCGGGGAGGGGAGAGCATCTGCAAGAAAGGACTTGGAGATGATCTCAGCAGTGTCTAACACAAACCAAGGCCATTGAAAAGACACTCACGCATGTCCTCTGTAGAGGAGGCAGCAAACTGTAAATGGAGGGAACCGAGTTGGGAGAACAGGGCAGGGAGTGGGGGGGGGGGCGTCCCAACTGCAGAGGCTGCCCCCTAGGGGAGGCTCACACTGGCAGGAAATCATCTAGGAACCTCTTTGGCCATCTGACCAGGATTTGGGATGAATTCTTCAAGGGGATAGCCAAGCCTTCAGTTCTGCTCTCTGATAGCCACACCGAATGAGACAGCTATTACCGCACCCCAGGAATCTCAGAATTAATCTGTTCCACCTGGCCTCTCCTGGCTGCCCCCAGGCCGGCTGACGCTAGGTCTGACTTGGTTCAAGCAACTGGTGGGTACGGTTTTACGGCGGGGAAATAAATCGCATCAAATGTGACTGCGTGTTATCATAGAGATGAAAGGGCCATCTGGCTGAGCCGCGGTCTGCTGTGTATTCTGGGGCATCTGGTGACGGTCACGCTCCTCTTCAGCCAATCGGGATTGTAGGGACTCCAGGATTGGCTGTTCAAATAAATCTTTTAAAAATACTTTATTTTTTTTTTTTAAAAAATTATACATACGTATGTCCAGGCATATGTGTACAAAGGTGCAGTGCCCAATGGATGCCAGAGGTGTTGGGTCCTGGAGCTGGGGTTATTGGCAGTTCTGAGAGACTAGACATGGGAACTGGGAATCACAACGGGATCCTCTGAGACAGCACTACATGCTTTAACCACTGAGCCATCTCTCCATTCCTCTCCTCGGTTTTGAGACAGGGTCTTACTAGGCAGGCCTATGTTGGCTTGGAACTCACTGCGATCCACCTGCCTCTGCCTCCAGAAGGCTGGGAATACAGGCCTGCATCACCATGCCTGGCTCCCTCTCCTTTCTTTACAAGAACTGTGTGTGTGGGATATGCATGTAGCATGTGATGTGTGTGGAGGACGGAGGTTGACGCCGGGGGTCTGGCAATTACTGTCTCTCTTCTCTTTGGCCATAGAATCTATTACTGAGCCTGGTGCTTACTAATTGGTTGGACTCGCTGGTCAGTAAACTTGGAGGCTCCACCCATCTTCTGCTTGTCACCGGGTCACAGATGTGCACATCCGTGCACGGCTGTCATCATACATGGGTCTGAACTCAGGTCCATGCAAGCTACAGGAACTTTCCAGACTGAGACATCTCACTGCCCCTACTACATCCTTAAAAAATAAGGGTTTTTTTTTCCCCTGGAAGACAGTCTCAATATATATAGTCTAAGTTGGTCTTGAATTTATAATCCTCCTGCCTCAGCCTCCTGAGTGCTGGGATACCAAGTATGCCACCACGCCTGGCTTTTTTTTTTTTTTTTTTTTTTTTTTACCATTATCACCTCTTACTTTAGAAAAAGTTCAGGACCAAGTGTCCCTGGAAGGTGAGCAGAACACCTCCATTCTACCATGGGATATTCGGCCTCAGACCTACAAACACTGTCCTGGGTCACACAGCGAGTACCATGCAGGATTTGACTCTTTTCACATTTCATCCCCTCCTGCCCATCTCACTTCCCTTTGTGATCTGATACAATTGTGACTCAAATATGTTTTGACAACTCTGATGTCTTCCAAAAATGAGTTATCATAAACAGATCATAGGTACCCACAAAGATGGCTACTTAAAGTTTGCTGGTTGCAAGAGACACCCTGGCAGCCTGAAAATTCTGAGACTAGGCTGACACGTGATGACTAGGCTGAGGGTTATGTCTGAACCACGTGTCAAACAGAAGTGTGTGAACAGACAGAGCCAAGAGAGAGAAAGAGAGGCTCATGACTACGGTTTTTATCTGATATTTTTTCATTACTAGGAATGGAACTAAGGACCTTGTGCATACTAGACAAGTGCTTTGCCACAGAGCTATTTCCCTGACCTTTGGGTTTTTAATACACACTTTGGCGGTTTGAATGAGAATGGCCCCCATAGGCTCAGATATTTGAATATTGGATGTTGGTGGAACAGTTGGTGGAACTGTTTGAGGAGGATTAGGAGGTGTGGCCTTGCTGGAGGAGGTGTGGCCTTGCTGGAGGAGGTGTGGCCTTGCTGGAGGAGGTGTGGCCTTGCTGGAGGAGGTGTGGCCTTGTTGGAGGAGGTATGTCTCTGGGGGTGAGCTTTGATGTTTCAAAAGTCCAGGCCATTTCTGGTTGGCTTTCTCTGCCTCATGCTTGTGGACTGAAGTGTGAGCTCTCAGCTACTCCTACAGTGCCATCTCTGCTTGCCTGCAGCCACACTCCCCACTGTGACGGTCATAAACTCTAACCCTTTGGAACTGTGAGCCTCAAATGAAGTACTTTGTTTTATAAGTTGCCTTGGTCATGGCGTCTCATCACAGAAATAAAAACTAAGAAGTTGGTACCAGGAGTGGGCTGTTGCTGGGACAGGCCTGGCCAGGCTGTTCTTCGGAGGCAACTGGAAGACTCTGGGATTTTGGACTAGGAAGGTGGCCAAAAGTTGTAAGCTGGGCTTACTAGGCCATCATAGTAGAAGCGTGGAAGACAGTAGTTGCTGAGGGAACTGAGAACTATGGAGTCCCAGCTCAACAGATATCATGGGGGAAAATATTAGTAACTAGACTAGAGAACGTTCTTGTGCTCTAGAGTTTTAGACTAAATTCATTGGCTGGTGTTTGACACACAGGGTCTTGGCTTTCCCATCAGGATTGTTATTTATTTATCGACAAGGTCTCACATTGCTCGGATGGTCCCAGACTCACTATGTAGCACCTCTCAGGTGCTGGGATTCTAGGTCCTTCACTGTGTGTCATTTGGAAATACAGTTTCTGGTAAACTGAGGACTTCAGTCTAGTTGGGACTAGACGAGCTGTTTATTAGCATGTGCACAGTTGAGTAAAGGCAGAAGTTACTGCTCTGCAGCCAACCGTCCTGGCCCAGTGGCTCTCAGTGAACAGTGTTTATTCCCAAGAGTCTACTAGACAGGCATAGCTGCTCCCTGAAGCTCAGGCGGGACTCACTTCTGGAAAATTCTCAGGCATTAATGCCCCTCTCTTCCCTTGGCTCTTCTCTCAGATTTTGCGTTAGGCAACCAAGGAACTTCCTCATTCCTTTTCCCCACTTCTTTACCCCCAACAAAGGCATTGTGGGTAATTTCTACAAATGGATCTTGTAGCGGTTTCTCTTTCCTCTGTCTAACCTGCTATTGAAGCATCAGTATGGATTTCACGTTCTGCCTTCTCATGTCCAGAAATTTCATTTGATTTATTTTCAAATCTCTTGTTATTTTATATCTATCATCTATTGGTCTGTCTATCTATCTATCTATCTATCTATCTATCTATCTATCTATCCATCCATCCATCCACCCACCCACATATGTATGTATGTATGTATGTATCTAGCTATCTAGCTATCTTTCTAGCTATCATCTATCTATCTACGTATGTATGTATGTATGTATGTATGTATGTATGTATCTATCTATCTATCTATCTATCTATCTATCTATCTATCTATCTTTGGTTTTCTCAAGACAGTCTCTCCATGTTGCCCTGGCTATCCTGGAACTCACTCTGTAGACCAGGCTGGCATTGAACTCAGAGATCCACCTGCCTCTGCCCCCTGAGCACTGGGGTTAAAGGCATGAGCCACATCACTGGGCTCATTAGTTTTTTATTTCTTGTTAATCTGCTGGGTTTTTTCTATCTTTTTCTCTTTTCAGAGAGAATCTCTATATGAAACCCAGGCTGGCCTAGAACTCATGGTCCTCCTGCTTCAGCCTCCTGGGTGCCAGAGTCAAAAGGCAGTACTCCCACCCCTCGGGTCTGCCTCCCTTGAAGTGGAACTCAATTTGTAGATCAGGTTAGCCTCAAACCCAGGAAGAGCTGCTTGCTTCTCTCTCCCGAGGGCTAAGGTTAAAGGCCTGTGCCATGCCCCGCCATGCCCCTCCACACCACATCACGCCACTTCTGGTCCTTCTCTATTCAGCTGCAGTCTTTAACCTATGTTTTAATAACTGTAACACTGTTTGTCTAAGCCAGATGCCTCAGCCTCCAAATGCTGGTCACAGAACTGGACCCTCCCAACACCACTTCTGTTTCTTTCTTGTTTCTTTACTACTTGGGAGCTCAGCTCAGCACTTCAAAGAGTATCTGCTGCAGCTTAATTAGCATTTATGGGGTATCTGTAATGGGAGAACTTACACTGCTAATTAGTGGGAAAGCTAATTAGTCTGCACAATTGCCACGCTAGAAATATGCTAACATAGACTTATTTCTGCCTGCCCCCCACTTTCTGGGTCTCTCTCTCTTACTTTTGCTCTCTCTTTAAGACAGGAGCTCACCTGTAGCCCAGGCTGGCCTGGAACCCCTTGTGTAGCTCAGGCTTGACCTACAATGAGTACAAGCATTAGCTATCACACCCGGTATTCTGTCTGCCTGTCTGTCCATCTATCTACCATCTATTTATTTATGTTTATTTAATTTTGGTGGTGCTGAGGCTTAAACCCAGGGTCACACACATGCTGTGCAAGTTCCTTACCACGGAAATACACACAGCCTCTTCCCTTGCATATACTTTATTTTTATTTCTTTATCTTCACACTATGTAGACCAGGCTGTCCTCAAACTCACAGAGATCTGCCTGCCTCTGCCTCTCGAGTGTGGGATTGAAGGTGTGCACCATCATGCCTGGCTCTCTTCCCCCTTTTAAAGAAGACGGGGTCTCACTTTGTGGTGGAAGTCGACCTTGAACTCCTGGACTCAAGTATTCCTTTTGCCTCAGCCTCCTGCCTGAAGAGCTGGGACTGTGCGAGGCAGAAGCTTTGCACGTCTTTATTTCCGGCACGGCTGGCACGAATGGCATGGCATCTGGCACAGAGCTGCGATGCCTCTTTGCCTGAGCGGCCCTGTGTCTGTGGCGCTCTGGTTTCTAGAACAACTAACAGCCAGCACAGCCCATCCCGGAACGTCCCTGGGAACAAGCACCTGTCCCACAGCCCATCCCGGAACGCTCCTGGGAACAAGCACGTTTCCCTGGGAAACAAGCACGTGTCCCTGGCCTCTGAAGCCAAGGCCCCAGTCCTAGAAGAGTTCCCAGTGACAGTGGCTTCCCCTAAGCCTGGAGAAAACAATGCTACCTTGATGTTTCCTCTTCTCTGATTGGACGAGTGCCCTCACCTCATGAGCCAAAAAGAAGCCTTTAATCCCATAAGTCACTGCTCATCAGGTATTAGGTTGCAAAGATGAGAAAAGGGACGAATGCCGAATTCTGCCGCATCCTCACCTACCACACTGGACTCGCAGGCTGTGGGGATGGTTCTAGGAGAGGCTGCCGGGAAACAGCTGTCAAACGGGTAACTATCAACCCCACCTTTGCTTTGGTGCCTAATAAATGTTTATCCAGGATTAATATTGGTGACTATTTCTCAGGAACCTTGAACGGCTGTTGAGTTTTGTACAGGCTCTCCAGCAGACGCTTCTCAACCTGTCGAGACCCCAGGGGTGGGATCTAACGATCCTTTCACGGGGGTCACCTAAGACCACCTGCCTATCAGATATTTACATTACAATTCATAACAGAGGCAAAATTACAGTTATGAAGTAGCAACAAAACACTTTTACGGTTGGGAGTCATCACAGGAGGAACTGTGTTAAGGGATCAGCACTAGGAAGGCTGAGAACCACTGCCCCAGAAGCTGGCCACAGCCGGTGCTGCTGGGCCATCTTCTGTGAAGTGTGCCCTTTAGAGCCACACCAATGTGGAGCTGCACTGACCACAGCACTGAGTGTTTCTCCAAGTGGGGCAGGACCATAGGAGCCTGTAGGAAAGGTACACGATACAAAACTGAGCATACCCTGGATGTGACCCCTCCCAGGAAGCCTCGTGGGACACCAGGAAGAATCTGATGCGGTGTCAGCCAGGGAGGGACAGGCTGCTCCTGCCAGACCAAGGCTCTGTGACAGAGCCCTGAGTTTTCTGAGACTATTCTCGCGAAAACTGGGATAACGGCAAGAGGTTGGGGGAGGGGAGGAGAGAGAAAGACAGAGGAGGAGGAAGGGGAGAAGGAGGAGCTGGGGGTGAGGAAGAGGGGGAGGATTTCTGACAGAGATGTTGCAAGGTAGGAAGGGATGACTGTCCTCTGTGGCCCTGTGCTGTGGACTCACCAGCCTCTTCCCCTCCTTGGCACACTGGATGGGGGGCAGTGTTCGCCATCAGGGTTCTGCAGAGATCAGACAGGGCAGATCAACTCCACCCTTGATCGCTCTGAGTCTGTGATTTCGCACGCAACAGGCCCACCGAGCTGCATCAGCCAACAGCCACCAGATTAGAAAACGCAGAGCTAACCAGACAGAAGACTCCAGACTCGTGGCCTAATTAAGTCTTCAGGCTCCCTAGGCACTCGCCAGAGTCGCAGTGGTAATTATCTGAAGTCCCCGCCGTGGTTCCCGGCGCAGTTCTCAGTTTGGTCTGATAAAGATCTTTCCAGCCGGACATTCTGCCCACAGCTCCCGCTTTGGAGCCTCAGCCTGACCTTTCTAATGAGCAAGGAGCAGAGGCACTGAAGCCTGGCTGGTTAATTAAGTCTGAACAGAGCTCATAGGCACTTTAAAGAAAGGGCCCAATGCAAACTGGGTTGAGACGCAAGGTCTGACTGTTCTCTGTGGAGCTAGCATCTCCATGCCCCCACATGTCCCCGGGTCTGTACCTTTTGTTTTTTTGATTTGACTAAGAGGAAGCTAACAGCTAGATTCACAGCTCAATGACTGCACTGGCTAATAATAGAGAAACAGAGTGTCCTGCTCCTTTGTTTTCCCATCCAACTTAGAAGCTAGAGTCATCTGGGAAGAACTTCAACGGAGAAAACACCATCAGCCTCTAGGCCAGTCAGTGTGGGGCGGCTTCTTGGTGAATGATTGATGTGAGCAGGCCCAGCCCACTGTGGGGTGGGGCCATCCTGGGCAGGTGGCTCTGGGTGGTCTAAGAAAGCAGACTGAGGCAGGGTGGTGATGGCACACACCTTTAATCCCAGCTCTCGGGAGGCAGAGACAAGCGGGTCTCTGTGAGTTCAAGGCCAGCCTGGTCTACAGAGTGATTGCCTGGGCTACACAGAGAAAAACAAAGCAAAACCAAAACAAAAGACAGGAAGCTGTATTCTTTCATGGTGCATCAGCTCCCGCCTCCATGTTCCTACCTTAAGGTCCTGTCTTGGCTTCCCTCAGTGATGGGCGGTAAATGTAAGGTGAAATAAACCCTTTTCTCCCCTGATTGTTTTTGGTCAGGTTTCTTATCACAGGGATGGAATTGACGAGACACGGGGTACTAATGACAGTGGCAAACCTTCGGCATGAAGACGGCTTCCTGGCCAGCCCTGTATCTGCCTAAGAAACAGTCTCCCCCTTAATCCTATGTCTAGTCCCATGAAGAAAGCATTACGGGGGCCATTTCTCAGGAGACTGAGGCTTTCATACCAAACATGCAGTTTGCTAACGCAGCTGGGTGCAGTGCAGTTGGGTTTGGACGCAGGCTTAGCTGTGAGCACATCTGATCTATGCTCAGCTCTCTGACATGGAAACTTCTCGACGGCTTTGTATCTCCTACACCTACCTCCCGAGCCTTCTCTTGTGGTGTTGGGGATTCTGCGTGCTAGGCAGGCATTTTACCAGCTCTGCTGCCCACATCAGTGCATTTTTCTGGCCTTCACCATGTCAGAGGCAAGATGGAGACAGCAATGCCTCTGTCTCAGTGATGTTAGTTCTACTCAGCGAGAGAAAACAGGCAAAGCCCTTTGGACATGCGTACACAGCCTGTCACATAGTCCCCAGCCAGCAGGTGGTCACTGTTAACACAGAATAATTAGGACAGGCTCTGGTGTTCTTTCACCAAGCAGCCTCAAGTCTGGAGGGCTGAAGTGACTTTCCCAAGGCCAACCAGACAGGAGCCAGCGAAGTCTGGATTCAGGTCTCTAGACTCTACAGCCAGTGCTTCTTTTCCGTTACTCTCCCCTGTGATCCTGCATCTGGGAGACACTCGGAAGGATGACACAAAGTCTGTGGATGGGGAAGGGATGGGGAGCCAGCCAGGGAGACAGAAGCAAAGGACCCTAGCTGCAGCAGAAGCAGGCTTTCTAAACACTTAGCAAATATGCCCTAAGGCATGCTGGCCCAGCCCTGACTGC